>NC_142765.1:5648852-5830727 GCF_054948205.1 Urtica dioica subsp. dioica | reverse complement strand
TGGGCAATAAATCATAACAGGGTGTGGTGAAGTTTCTCTTCTCGTCGTCTCCCTCTCATCACTGCATCAATAGTTTACCTTTGTGCTCTTCGCGTTCGTCACATTCATCTAGTTCTTCAAGTTCATCGTTTTCTTTGGTTTCTTCGCAATCTTTAGGTTCTTCATGTTCTTCGTATTAATCGAGTCTTTTAAGTTCATCGTGTTCTAATGGTAACTACACTACTTCGTGTTCGAGTCCTTCGAGTTCATCACGTTCTTTGGGTTCCTCTCGATCTCCGGGTTCTTCGCTTTCTTTGTGTTCGTAATATTCTTCGCCTAAAAAAACAATAAACATGAACTAGAGGGACATGAGGGAGTTTTCCTTAGCGCGCGCTCCGACGCTCAATATTAGTCGTGTTTTATTTTGTTCTTGGTGAACGATTTGTGCTTGTCTCTATCTTTTCTAAAGAGAGAGTTGTTATCACGACCCGCGACCTCTCGTTGCCGGTTAACGAGCTGCGACGATGAGCAACGTCATAGATCATAATATCAACATATCAACATATATCATATCAAACATATACAGAATCAAATAAACATAATAACCATAACACTTATGTTATCGGCCCGACGAGATCCGACAATGCGATCGACCTTTCGGGCGGACGGACAAGCTCGCCCAGCCAATGGCCAGTCCAACTCACTCGGCCATTGGCCGACCCAGGCCTTTCACTCGACCAATGGCCGATCAAGACTCACCTCAGCCATTGGCCGGCCCAAGCAGTTCACTCGGCCAATGGCCGAGTGAATCTCGTTCGGCCCAGGTGCTTCACTCGGCCAATGGCCGAGCGAATCCCATCCGGCCCAAGCAGTTCACTCGGCCAATGGCCGAGTGAATCTCATCCGGCCCAAGCAGTTCACTCGGCCAATGGCCGAGTGAACCTCATCCGGCCCCAAGCTTCTCGCTCGGCCATTGACCGATCAAGTCTCATTCGGCCAATGGCCGACTCAACTTCACTCGGCCAAGGGGCCTTCAAAACGTCCCTTGGTCGCCTATAAATATGAGGCTCGACCCCTTGAGATATATAATCCGAATTTGAGTACTGAAACGCTGGTGGACTCATAACTCACTCGTTTCTCTCAAGTCTCGGCTCTCCAAACACCTAACCTCTTTTACCCACCTCAATCCTACTAATGTTGAGCGTCGGAGAGGTAAACAGAGGCACCCCTTCTGTTTCCCCTTTGTAGTTCACACTCTTTTTCCTACTTTTCAGGTGTTGAGATGAGGCAAACATCATCTATAGCTGAGGGAAGACTTGGGATACCAAGTCCGACACGCTTGAGCCCGAACGCGATCACTTGGTCCGGCCTTGGGTCGAACCGTTTTGGGGCTCCTAAATCGTTTTCCGAAATCGAGCGACAATAATGACTCTTTATATGAAAAACCCGGGGAAAATTTTCGTTTTTCTCAATTCAGACTTTGAGTCTCACAATGACTCTTTATATGTACATATCAGCTACTGGGTTTGCGTATAATTACAGAAGATAGTTTTCGGAGCATAAATTATGGAAGGGGTTCAACAAAATAAAGATACCATTATAGAAGAGGTTGATCCCAGGTGAGTTCCCATTAGCCCAGAGAGGTCAAGAGATACACGTCCGATCTTCATCTTCAACTTCCTTATTTACATCGCCGTCTTGCCCTTCTCTACATTACCAAGGGTCATAAAACTATGAGTCGATTGACTCAGTAAGTGGGAGTCTAACTTAGAAATTAAAGTGACTAATCTCATGTGATAACATGTGACGTGCAAACAAGCACATAAGAATACATTTATGCAAATCTAACAAGTTCTAGAGCATTACTGATGTGCGCACACTCTAACTAGTACTTGTCGACTTTAAGGTTACACACATTCCTTAAAGTCTCGTTAGTGTTTTAAGTTGAAGACTTGGGATGTGACTCCCGGTACTCTTACCCTCGATTCAAATTCGAGAGTTAAACACGGCTCTCTTGCCTCCCCCGTTCTAACGGGTCAAACACATAACTTAAGAGATGATTATATCACGTAGCAGAGGCTGGGTTTCACAAGTCAATGTTTGAACTTATCGAGCGAACTCGAGCTAAGTTTTCAAGAAAAGTGGCCGAAGCCTTAAATCTTTGAGATTATTCGTTTTTATGGCTTATCCTACTCTTGTTTACTAACACGTAACAATGCACGTAAACAGAGTTATTCCCTTGGTATATAGTTGACTTAAGTCTCCACACTTACCCGGAATAGATCGTCTGAAAACTTGTTGACTTCCGGAGTTCCCTAGCTGTACACACTTCTCAAGACCCGAAGCACGTTCTGAAGTTTCGAGTGAACTAGAATCCGAAGTTGAAACTTCATTAGTAATTTGCTTCGGAAGATATTGCAGAGTTTAAAGTTCGTTGTCGGGATTCGTTGTGAGTCGGTTCGGGGGTTTGAGAATTTAATTTACTTATTCCCCGGATTTTTGGAAATTAAACTCATTTAAGACTCATACGTGTTCGTACCGAAGAAATCATACGAAATCGAAGTTCAACGGGTTATTTTTAACGAGTCTTAAATAAATAAATAATCTGAATCATACAACCGAGAATTCCGAAATGATATATTGAAACTAAATTCTCGAACGTCTTTTAATTAAATAATTAATAATTATTTAATACAATTCCAAATCATCAAAGTGTAACTCAAGTCTAACACTATAAAGCAATAAACGACTCACGAGTGAGATTGAGCCTCACTCTTTTTCTGAATTCTCTAATTTCTGGCTTCGATGCGTTCGATTCCACCGGCTCTCGCTCGTCCCGACTCGATCTATCTGTGAAAAGCTGTGAAATCCAAAAACGAGCATTGAGTCAAAACATAATATCGATTCCCGACTCGAATCCCAAAAAACCAGATTCTCGGTCTCACTTCGAGATCCGAGAAATTTCTGACCTAAACAACGAACCATAAACTAATTAACCGAGAAATTCCAAATCGAAAACGATCAAGTAATGTTACAAAAATCTAACAATTTCCAAATCGAACATCGAATATCAAAACTCAAGTCAATCAAATCAAACCTCAATTCTCAAATCAAATGAACCATATTCAAATCTCAAATCACATCACCCAATTTCACGACTCTCATATTTGATTACTCGTAAACATTGGTCGGCCGAGTTCTGAAGACCAACACGAGGTTCAACTTAAACTCCGGCTGAGCCAACACGACCAAACACAACAAATAATCCAACAATATCAACGAACCAATATGTCACAAAGTCATTAAACTTGTCACAAAATCTCAAACCAAGCACAACGAAACTCGGAAAACCTCGTTAACCTTTCAAATCGTCATCGAATCAACAACAACATTCACAAACACACACACACACATGGCCAAAAAAAATATAAAAAAACCACGACCAAGCTAGCTCAAGGCCAAGACAATTCCACAAATCAAACTCATTCAAAATTAAAATTCCAGATTTGACACTAGGCAAAGAATGCACCATAACTTCGGCTACACAACTCAAAATCCAACGATTCCAATTTCGTAATAAAAATAACATCCACACCTTTCTAACAAGATATTACAAGCTAATTTTGGACTCAGGAAACTATCTAAAAAATATCCCACAAAATCAGTGCACCAATTCGGTATTCCCAGTTTTCCAGCTTTGAAACCCTGTTTTCAAAAATTCATCTATCACTCAATTCTTGATGGAATTACACGTTCTTGGACTTTTTAGAAACCTCATAAGGTCTACTATACAGGAAAAATATCAACAAATCAAAACTAAATCAGTACTGAACTGTCCACGTCAATTTACAGAGGCTATTCAAACAAGTTCAAACCAACCAAATTCCAAATCACTCCAAATTCAAAAACAACCCGAACAATCAATTTCAAACACGATTTCAAGCATGGAATCAGACCAACCAACCTCAAAAAATCACGAATCCGAAATCCCCAAATTTTGAACATAAACCTTAGAAAGATTTGAAGGAATTTCGGGAAGAAATTGAAGGAATTGTGTCCGATTCTTGCCTTCAATAACTTAACCGAGGTCCAATCCTTCATCTTTGGTGACGTTCCTCGGTCCGGCGTCCCCGTCTACTCGTGGCGATCTCTTCCTCGGCTGGAGCACGCGCGCACGGTGTGGCTCGGGGTGGATGGCGTTGTGCGAGGAAGAAAGAAGAAGGAGAATGAAGATGGAGGAAGGTTGATGATGGTGATGAGTTGTTCTTGTTGAGCTTTTGGTTGATTTAAACTGTTAGAGAAAAACAACGGATAAAACAACAATACTTAGCGATTATTCAAATACACAAACACACGCACAAAACTTCATGCGTAAGCAATCGAAGAACACAACGCAAAACCAGAAACAGGCAATTATCCTGGTTCGGATCAATGTGATCCTACTCCAGCTCGGGCGTGAGAGGCCCTATATGCGATCCACTATGAAAAATCACCAACTCCGGTGAGAGTACAACCAAATCCGGTTACAAGATCAAGCTCAACACAATCTCCGAGCGACTATCTCTCTCTTTTATCACTCAATGTTCTCTCAAAGCTCTCTTGTTCTTTCTCTCGGATCATGGATTACAATTCATAACACAATGTAACAATTACAATGACTCAAATGTCCTTAAATACAAACTAACTGACGCTCTTTTGATCTCTTGCTTCCCTGCTACCTATCTACCGTGTAGACTCTTGTAAAAACTGACGTGGACCAATGAGAAGACATCCTTAGTTCACAAATCTCCACCTTGTCTCGTCATTCTGACCAGCTTTGGATCTTCCTCTCTCATGCCCTTCCTTTAAGTCTTCAGGCTTTGACCAATCTCAGCAAGTCCAAAGCGGCTTTGATCTTGCTGACTGGTACTGGTTTTGTGAAGATATCTGCAGGATTCACCTTTGTTCCTATCTTCTTGACTCTGACTTTATCGCTGTTGATGACCTCCTTGATGAAGTGTAGCTGCACATCAATGTGTTTGTTCCTCCCATGGTGCATACTGTTTTTATACAGATGAATGGCACTTTGAGAGTCACAATACGCTGAGATATCTTCATTCACCCAGCCGAGCTCTTTTACAAAACCCTTCAGCCACATTGCTTCCTAGATAGCCTCAGTAAGAGCTATATATTCAACTTCTGTGGTTGAGAGAGCAACCACACGTTGTAGAGAAGCTTTCCAAACTTACAGTGTTTCCTCCCACTGTAAAGACATAACCAGAGAGAGACTTTCTCTTGTCTAGATCACTGGCATAATCTGAGTCACAATACCCTGTGTCTGTGAAGCTTTGATTTTCAGAACCCTTGAAGATCATTTTTAAATCCAAACTTCCCTTGATGTACCTGACAAGCCATTTAGTTGCATCCCAGTATTGCTTTCCAGGTTTGCTTATGAACCCGCTGATTAGGTTTACTCTTTGAGCAATATTTTGCCGAGTACTGATCATTGCATACATGCAGCTTCCAACACAGCTTGAGTAAGGGATGTACTTCATGTACCTTGCTTCTGAAGCTTCTTCTTCATCTGTGACTGATCTGAGCTTGAAATGTGCTCCAATGGGTACTAACACACTCTTGGCTTCACTGAGACCAAACAAGTCCACAAGCTTTCTGAGATAGTTGCTCTGATAAAGAGTTAACCATCTCTCCTTCCTATTCCTTGTGATGTCCATACCCAAAATTCTTGAACATGTCATCTACATCTCATCTTCAGATCTGTTCTTGCAAGCTATCAACATGTCATCTACATAGATCAGTAGATACATGTACTCCTCAGTCTTCAGCTTGGTGAAATAAACACAGTTGTCATGTTTACTTCTTGAGAAACCTTGCTTGTTCACGAAATCATCAAATCTCAGGTACCATTGTCTTAGAGACTGCTTAAGACCATACAGAGACTTCTTTAACAAACACACTTGACTTCGTCTTATGAACCCTTCAGGCTGGCTCATGTAGACTTCTTTAACAGGCACACTTGACTTCCTCTTATGAACCCTTCAGGCTGACTCATGTAGACTTCTTCATCAAGCTTGCCATGAAGAAAAGCTATTTTTACATCCAGTTGCTCTAGCTCGAGATCATACATGGTTGTGGCTGATCGGATAAGCCTGATTAAGGTATGTTTTACACAGATGAAAACACTTCATGATAATCTATACCCTCAACTTGAGAGTACCCATTTGCCACTAGTCTTGCCTTGTACCTGGCCTTCTCAATACCAGGAATCTCAGGCTTGAGTTTGTAGACCCATTTATATCCAACAATTTTCTTGTTTGCAGGTATGTCTACTAAGATCCATGTCTGATTCTTGCTTAGAGAGTCCATCTCTTCTGGCATGGCTTTGTGCCATTCTTTCCACTTTCTGCAATGCTGAGCCTTTATGTAGCTTGAAGGCTATTCTCCAATGGCTTCTGCAGTGTTGAGGGCAAAAGCTATGAGATCTGCCTCAGCAAACCTTGGTGGTGGAATGGTCCTTCTTCTGACCCTATCTCTAGCCAGTTGATAATCATTGAGCTCATTAGTATTTTTCAACTTGGTCTTCATTATGGTCATCTTTAGAGTCTTGAGTCTGTTGATCCTGGGGCATGTTGAATCTCTGATCTTGACTCTCAACTGCTCCACCTTGATCTGTGTTCTCATGTAGGTCATTGATGGTAGTTTGTACCTGTTCTTAACCTGCAATGCACTTATCAAGTGGTGCACTTGTCTGTTAATCAGAGTTAGTTTTATAGAAAACCTTTTCATTGAAAATCACACCCTACTGATCACTATCTTTTTCTCATCAACAAGCCAAACTCTGTATCCCTTAACCCCATCAGGATAACCCAAGAAAATATAACCTAAGAAAATACCTTTCCTTGATCTAGGATTCAATTTGCCTTGATTGATATGACCATAAGCCATACATCCAAAAGGTCTTAGATGACTATAACTAGGTTTATGTCCAGACCATACCTCTTATGTCACCTTGAATTCTAGAGAGGAGTTTGGTGAACTGTTGATCAAGTAACATGTTGTTGAAGCTACTTCTGCCCAGAATTTCTCATTCAACCCGGATTCAGAGAGCATGCACCTCACTTTATCCATGATTGTTCTGTTGAATCTCTCAGCTACACCATTCTTTTGTGGGGTATATGCACATGTGTGTTTCCTTGCTATACCATTTCTTACACAAAAAATTATCAAACTCACTATTACAAAATTCAAGACCATTATTTGTTCTAAGCCTTTTGACCTTTTTGCTTGTCTGGTTCTCAATAATAGTTTTTCGAGCAACAAATTTGTCAAAAGCTTCATCCTTTGTTTTCAGAAAATAAATCCAAATTTTCCAAGAGAAGTCATCTACAAAGGAGATAAAGTATTAAAATTTTGAAATAGACTGAGTACCTGAGGTGACCCCCATAAGTATGAATGAATATAATCCAGAGTATCTTTTGTGTTGTGTGTGGCCTTTGTGGAACTCAACCTGTGTGCCTTACCTATAACACACGTCTCGCCAAAAGTCAACTCCTTGATCTTCTTGATGTTGATGAGTCCCTGTTTGCACAGTTCTTGAATCCCCCTTTGGCTCATGTGACCAAGTCTCTTGTGCTAAAGTTCAGTCTCTTCTGAGGTTGCTTGAATTGTGTCTGATTCACCAAGAACTGTGTTGCCTTCAAGGACATATAGACCATTCTCTAGCCTGCCCTTCAGAGCCATCAAGATTCCCTTGAAGATCTTCAAGACTCTACCTCGAGCCTTATAGGAGTAACCTGCAACATCAAACACTCCAAGAGAGAGTAAGTTTCTTTTAAGATCTGGAATGTACCTCACTTCCTTAATGCTTTTGCAAGAACCATCATCTTACTGAATCTTGATACAGCCAATGCCATGAACATCACAGGATTGATTGTTTCCCATGACTACTTTTTCCAGACTTCTTTGGCTCAAAGTCAAACAGCTAGTCTCTTCTAGGTGTCATGTGAAAAGTGCACCCTGTTTCTAAGATCCACTCCTCCATTGGATCTTCTTCTGAGACTGCTAGCACTTCTGCTTCATTCAATCCACTTGAAAGATTGGCTAAATCTTCTGATGGATTAGCCTGACTTGAGTCCTTTTTCCTGTCAGGGCATTTTCTTCTCTAATGCCCTTCCTTGTTGTAATGCCAACATATGTTCTTCTCCTTTGGCCTTGACTTGGATCTAGACTTGCTTCTCTTCCCCTTTTCTTTCTTTTCTGATCTTCCTCTCACATTCAGACATTCACTCTTTGAGGGTTTGACTTATGACTTCAGATCATGTTCCTTTGAGTAAGCTGCACAAATAACCTCATCCAAAGACAATTTATCTCTACCATATTTCAAAGTATCATGTAATTGCTCATATGATTTAGGGAGAGAGTTAAGAAGAAAAATAGTCTGATCCTCGTCATCAATCTTGACGTTCAGACTTTCCAGGTTTGAGATCACTTGTGTGAACTTGTCGATGTTGTCATCGAAAGATCTTCGCTCATCCATCTTGAAGCTGTAGAATTTTTGCTTCAGATAGATTCTGGTAGGAAGAGACTTTGTCATGTTCAAACTCTTGAGTTTTTCCCACATGTCGAATGTAGTCTTCTCCTTCACCACCTTCCTGAGAATCTGATCGCGTAGGCTCAAGATTATTGCATTTTTCGCCCTCTAGAGAATTTCTTCCTTCTTTTCAGATTTGAGAGACTCTGACATTTTTAAATCTTCCTTTAGCGCTTCATCAAACCCTAAATTTCCGAGATGCACTTCCATTTTGATTTGCCATAATCTGTAGTTCTTGCCATCGAATTTGTCAAAGTCTGTCTTGAAACTCGCCATTGTCGGATCTTGATCAAGGATTCGCTTCAGGCTAGGGTTTCAAGATCTTGATCGTCGATGAGATACGTGTTGATCAACCTGTTTCTACACAGAGAAAACGCTCTAATACCAATTTGTTAGAGAAAAACAGCGGATAAAATAACAACACTTAACGATTATTCAAATACACAAACACGCGCACAAAACTTCATGCGCAAGCAATCGAAGAACATAATGCAATTATCCTGGTTCGGATCAATGTGATCCTACTCCAGCTCGGGCGTGAGAGGCCCTATATGCGATCAACTATAAAAAAACCACCAACTCCGGTGAGAGTACAACCACCTCTGGTTACAAGATCAAGCTCAACACAATCTCCGAGCGAATTTCTCTCTTTATCACTCAATGTTCTCTCAAAGCTCTGGTGTTCTTTCTCTCAGATCATGAATTACAATTCATAACACAATGTAACAGTTATAATGATTCAAATGTCCTTAAATACAAACTAACTGACGCTCTTTTTATCTCTTTCTTCGCTGTTGTGCTATCTACCATGTAGACTCTTGTAAAAGCTGACGTGGATCAATGAGAAGACATCATTAGTTCACATGAATTTTTTTTCCTCTATTGTCTTTATAGGTCTCGCGCGCAAGAAGGGGGAGGAAGAAGAAGAACTTCGAAGAAGAAGAAAGAAGAAGTGAGGATAAGAGAGAAAAAGAAGCCTGTTTATATGAATAAGTATTCCTAAATTATTCATTAAATCCTTCTTTTCTTTCTCAATCTCAAACTAACCCCACCTTCAAAATTCATTTCAAATGAGTCCTGAATGTTGTTACAATTATATCCTTCATCACATAATTTTCGGCCGAGTGGTTGGTCACTTTCTTCGGCAATCGAGTCGTTGATCACTTTCTTCATCGGCCGAGTGGTTGGTCATTTATTTTTGGCAACCGAGGGGTTGGTCACTTTCTTCCGCGGTCGAGTGGTTGGTCATTTTCTTTGGCGGCCAAGTGCTTGGTTCAAGGATTGTATTGGATAATTTGGCTTGAGGGGGTTTGCTCGTGACCTTCCTTCGAGCACCTCTCTGATGATCCATTTTAGCTCGTTTAACCATCTCAAAATTTTGTCATGTCTCTAAACGATATCATCGACTCGGCCTCAAGTCGTTTCGTGAATCTTATTTCAAGAGTTTGACTTGAGATTTGACTTGAGCGTTATGTTCGTGGGCTTGGACCTTGCGTGTGGGCTCGATGTATAATTTTTTGCTCTCAGAGCGTTATTTTAATCTTGTGAAAATAACTGCAAACAACTTATACTCTTCAAACAGTGCAATTCAATTGTTTTTAATCTCCACCAGTAATTCGAAGACTCACTTGTCATTGCAGAGATGATAACTTGAAGATAATTAAGAGGAAAAAAATAATTTTGACTTGAGAGAGATCTTTTCTCTTGTTATATATAATTTTTTAAAATTGATAAAATATAGGATTTAGTTTAAATTAGCATTTAGTTGAAGTTTTAATTGTGATAGACTTGAAAAATATGGTAAGGCAACCTTTGGCTAAAATCCAGATTATACTAATGATATGTGAAAATGCGACGTCACCATCTGCCAATTGATTTTAAATTGAAAATATTTGTAAATTAAATTGAAGTGCACAGGAAGATTCGCAATGAAGGATAATTGAATGAACAATATTGTCAACAAGACATTCCTCAACTATGTGTTACCATTGGTCGATGTGTACCAATTGCAATTGAAAAATCGGCAATAGTGGTGAAAAAAAAAAAGTTTCTAAATCAAGTCGGGGATAATCTACACCCCAATAATCGAAGTTTTCTACTTCGTCCGCCTAACACCCGAAAGATTGGATTCCCAAGTTTGTTAAGGATTGCGACACATTCAAGTTTCACAATGTCTCTGATGTTTCCGTTTGCATTGATATGTTCATGTTTTGTCTATGAGAAATTTGCTTGCAATCCCTTCCAGCTAACTCATGAAAAAGTAGATCTACTATTTATTTTGATATTTCTAAGAATATACTAACACGTTATGAAATAACTTATCAGTTTAGCTAAGTATCATAAACACATAAGCTAAAAGTAAAGAAAAACAAGAGTTGGTAATTCAGTTCGGCCAATCGTGCCTATTTCTTGAGGAATGATACTCTTAGTGGAATGATAAACTTCACTAGACGGTAGAGTAAGTATAACGTCGGACAATCATGGATGATCACCTTCCAAGTTTCCTATAATTTAAAACTACCCTAGAGTTTCTAACCCAAGCTCCCCATGTGTTTGAGCTCACATCACTTTCCACTCACACTCTCCTCGTGTGTCAACATCGTTTATAACAATACATGTCTACAATAATCTAAATCAATACGCGAACAACTTTGTGACGAAGCTCTAACAATGGTTGTCAACAACACAGAGTATAAAGCACACCTAGGTAAGGGTATTTCATTGATGATGATGTTAGGAATTCTTGCCCACGAGAAGATGCTTTTGTAAATTTTCGCTGAAATATTAATAAACTAAAGTTTTGACATTTATAAGTTATTCGAATCAAAAGCATTATTTCTTATATATTAAGATTTATCAAACATTCATCACCCCATAGTCTCCGTATCAAACTCAGTCATATGCACGGCATCTGAGCTTGGGCGGTGAACTAAAACTGGTCGATGATTGGTTTATGCCTGGGTAGCTGAATCTGGAATCATATATGTGTTGTCAATGGTGCCCACAAGAAGAGTAGTAGTGTCTATTTATGTACATTTGATGTCATATAGTCTTACGAAGACTCTTGCTTGTAATTGCTTATTCATTAATAAAAAGTTGAAACGTTCATTCAATCTTCCTTGTCTGAAGCTTTATGATAAAACCTTAGTCTTTTAGTCCATAAACAAACTTAACAACTTACGAAGAGACAAATGTAGATTTGCATGAACAAACTCTTCGTAGTTTGCTTAAAACGATATATTCGCAATCTTAGGGTCAAAGGACTATTGACCTCAGTATGATTGTTAGAAGAATCTATGATGTCTGGTTATGAGGCATTGAGAGTTGGGGACTCTATAGTTCTTCTAGGTATCTTCCGAAGGTACTGAATTGACCAGTGCACTTCTAGAGACAATATAAGAACAAACCATTTAACCTCTTATGTCTCGAAGTCACTATGTATGAATTGCATCATGCTTACCTTAATCCTGAAATGAGACATGCCATTTCACACCTTAGTATTCTCATTTGAGAAAGTCAAAGTTCGGACTCACTATGTGATTCCGAACAAGGCCTATTGGTGAAATACTAAGTTGTGAGTCTGTCATGAGTAACTTTGTGAAGTTCTCATAGATATGGAATTCATGTACATGATTGCTGAAATGCAATGTATGTCACCTCATGCTTTGTTCCTTGGAGTGTGAATAAATGAACTGGCCAGTGTCCAAATTGAGTCCTGACTCTTTTGGATGAAACAATGTGACTTGTTAGCTCCTCGTCAATACATTGTTTCTAACTTATTCACAAGCGACAAAGGAGTTGAGGAAATAACAGCTAGAAGGGTAAAATGGTAATTTAGTAAATCCCGACTAGCTGATGACATTCATGAAGGGTAAACATAGATAATATTCAGTGGATCCGCTCATTACAATTAGGTGAATTCTTGAGTAGAAAATAAATTCATTTGAACCGAGAGATTTTCAGTGTCAGCTCTTTAGTGGAGTCAGTTGGCATTAAGCTAAACTTGGAAAAGGTTTGTGAACTTTTGAGTCCAAGTGTTTAGCTAAAGCTTTGTTCATTTGGGTCCATGAGGTCACTGTCACGAATCACATCGATAGGAATAGTTAAACTGGAAGCTAAGCCAAAACAAGAACGAAAATAGTCAAAAGGGTATTTTTGTCTTTTGAGACAAAGGATGAAATGAATGTCAATAAATTTTTTGACAAGGTCATTTTATGACGTGTTTCACTCGGCCATGACTTGATCATTGGGCCTCGTGAATTAATTTCATTTCATGAGAATTTTATGGAAAATTCTTAATGGGCTTTTCTTATGTTGTTATGAACAAATGAAGAAAAATCTAGAAGGCTTTCTAGAAGTCATAGGCGCCCAAATACCCAAAGAGAGAGAATTTATTTTGTGCATAAATGTATTTAGATACTTGCCAAAAGAAAAAGAGGAAACAAATTTGCATGTAGATGCACTAGGGTAATCGGCCAAGTAAGAGAAAGGCAAGGCAAGGAACAAAAAAGGAAACAAATCCAAGCCTTCTAGAAGGCTGCCTTGGCCGTGTGGAATAAGAGGGAAATGGGCAATATTTGCTCATGAATATGTGATATTCTATAGAAGAGGAAACTACCTTATTGAAGGTGAGACCTCTCCTATAAATAGGAGCCTCATTCCACACATTTCATTCATCCCAAGTTTAAGAGATTGAGAGACTCTCTCTCTAGAACTTGGCCGAAAATCCTCTCTCTCTCTCTCTAGTTTATTTTTTATTTTTCTTGTCTTGGCACCTAGGTCCTCACTCGACCTAGCGTTTAGCTCTGCGACTTCAAGACTTGTTCTTAAGTCGTAGTGTTTAAAAGTGCCCACTCACTGATTCCTTCTTTTCGAGTGATTTAGTGATAGAAACTTTCGTGGTTGCTCGAGTTCCCGAGGAAAGAAAAGAGAGACGTGCTGCGAGGGGAGACGAACGTTGCCAACCTTCCAAAGGCTCATCAACGTTCAAGCATCAAAAAGGTTAGTAACTTTGATAGCTCATATTAGTTTTTATTTACATGCACATGCTCTTGTCTAGGTTAGTAAAAACTAGTTTTACTCAAAAGAAAATTTTTAAAATTCCGCCGCTTAACGAAGCGTTGAACTTTTTCTCAAACCCTAGATCGATTCCAACAATATGTGGAACATAAGTGAAGGTTTATCACTTAGTAGGAGTATTCTACACTTGTGGTAAGTGTACGACTCGGACAGGTCTTAGTTGTAGATGTGTCATTTAAGGACCGTTACGACACACTAACCGAGGTCACAAATAATGGTCACAGTGAGACTTGATCTAAATCCTGAAGTGATCATGGACACTGGATCATGTTACCGCACTCTTTGACTCATTCGCTAAAAGGCCGGTATCATGCTAATCACAACTTATGTCTTGGGAGTTGCGGAACATGGTTCGAGTGGGAAGTGATTTACAGATATGGAATCCAGCCTTCTTGAAAGAAGGTAAATGTTCTCTCACCTAAGAATTGATTCCAGAATCGATAGATTGCGCGCACTTCCAAAGTTTGTACGTTCAGAAGAATCTTTCGCTGGGGAAGCAACAATGCTTAGGGCTTATAGGTGTCAAGAAAAGTATAACGGAATAATTGACTATTCTCGACACTGGTTGAACCTGGAGAATCTTGATCACTAACTGACTATATCAGTGGACACTCGTCACGATGAGTAAATATAATTCTACTACCAAGGAGGATTCAGTCTTGGCTTGCAAGGTGGAGTCTGGCCAAGATTAGACAAATCGATGTAGAAAAGAGAAAGAACTTTTTCGTCTTTTCATCGGATTTGTTAAGCTTCTAATACTAGGTCCATAGTCCCCGATTCAGCTCTAATAAAGACGGATAAGAACTTTCGAATAATAATATTTTAATTATTATAATCTCACTATTTGTAATTGTGATTGACAGCATCAATTCTGAAATATGGATATTTGCATAATTAAATAATTATTTATTTATTGTTTGATCAAGTAAATAATTAATCAATTACTTATTTGTTTATTGTTGAATCAAGTAAATAAATAATTAATTGGGCTTTGAGCAATTTGGCCTTACACATAATGAGGTGGACGATTTTTTTAGGATCCCGGCACAAGATTTGCGCGAATTCCTCCTTGGCCATGTGCCAAAAATTAGTTCATGCTAATTATTGGTACTTACCAATATTTTCTCTTTAGTTCTTTAAATAAAGGAGAGAGAAAAATATTTAAAATGAAATAAGATATTTTCCTTTATTCTCTCTCATGAATATTTAGAAAGAATAACATTTAAAAGGAAATAAGATATTGTCATTTATTCTTTCTCATGAATATTGAGAGAGAATAATATTTAAAATGAACTAAGATATTATCATTTATTCTCTCTCATGAATATTAGGAGAGAATAATATTTAAAAGAAAATAAGATATTTCCTTTATTCTCTCATTAATAAATATTCTCTAGTTAAACAGAAAATAAAATCTCATAGATATTGATCTGATGGCTAAGAGAGAAAGTAGGATTCATGAGATGAGATCTAAGGGTCAAGCTTTGATTTACTAGTGTGAACACAATAAAATGAAATAATATATTTTGGAAACTGCCAAGAATATATCATTTCCACTACTATAAATAGGGGTTCATGAGAAGGCAACAAACACACTTTTGTGCTTCAAAAATTCCGACCAAGAGCTCTCCCTTTCTCTCTTCGCCGACGCCCTTATCCCCCTCTTGGAACTCCGTGCTTCCAACCCCATAAACACGGTGCGATCTAAACACCTCGTTGTAGATCGTAGTGAGATAAAGATCGTGCACACTCATCTTTTTTATTCGTCTCGGAGATTACGTCTCGGAAGATTACGGTGTCATCACTGACGAGTTTAGAGCGTTGAGGAGCTAAAGCTTGAAGATAGTCTTTTAAGATTGAAGACGGATGAGTCAAAGCTTGAAGATTCAATAGCTGATCCGAATCATGTAAATGAATTAGCTCTTGTTAGTGTAATTAATTATTTCTGCACTTAATATGATTATCAAGGTGCAATAATCACCAACAGATGACTGCAACAAAAATACCTAGATGTGTAATCCTACCAAAAAGAGAAAGCGACCCTTATATATGACACAAACCAGCGTAGTGTCATTGGGTAGGATTTTCCATGCACTTGAAGAACGCTCATTGGACGATAAAAAAAAAAGAGCGGAAGCGAATCAAACAAAAAGCTTGTCAGCAGGAAATCAACGTCACTCTAATGACGTGTAAAGCAGACACCTCATGTTCTAAGAAGATGTTTCCAACATCACCGAGAATAATAGTTTTTCCATAACAAAAATAGCCAACACACAGTAACAAGAAACTCCCTTATTTGGCTTTTTGAATGCAAAACACTAAGGCCAATGAGCACTAAAACTCGCCAATCAACCAGAGGCATACATGAAGAAGAATTAAGAACTCTCAACTCGATCTTCATGTCACATTGACTGAGAGAGACCACAGTAAACAAACAAGCAGATTTTCACAAGAAGATGCTCAACCACGGAGAGAGAACCAAAAACCAGAGATGCACTTATAAAGGTCTTCATCAGCAAAAGATATAGAGAGTTTCACACTCCAAATTACTCCCATTATTTACCTAGAAAGACAAAGAGAGGCTATGGAGAAAAAAACAACCATAAATCCATACTACAAACCAAGTCCCAAACTAAACCTTAAAAAGAAAATCTAAGGATATTACAGACTTAATTATAAAATATTGTTCAGTAGGTGCTAAATGAGAAAAGGTTCTAGAAATCAGTTTGTTGTGGTGGTGTCCTAATTGACATCATCAGGAACATCAGAGGTTGATGCAGAGGATAATGGAACCATCATTTCCAGGACATCTTCAATCTCTTTTTTTCTATCAGAAGCCTTTGTGATAACTTCTTCTAGATGTTTAAACTCAGTGATCATAGTCCAAGCGGCAAGAGACATGAGCTCAGCAGACGTAGGAGGAACTATAGGGCCTCAGTGGACATGGTGAAAGATTGTGGCACACGAACTGATGAATATTTAAAGAGAATATGTTTAAAAAGGAAATAATAATATTTCTTTCTATTCTCTCATAATTAAATATTCTCTATTTAAACATAAAATAAAATCTCATAGATATTGATCTGATGGATGAGAAAGAAAGTATGATTCATGAGATGAGATCCAAGGGGCTGAATCAAATCCATAGTGTGAACACATTAATGTGAACACAATAAAAAGAAATAATATATCCTGGTAGTTCTCATGAATATCTCATTGCACTACTATAAATAGGGGTTCATGAGAAGAGCAAATTAAGGTTTTTGAAAGACCAGAGAATTCGCCCATCCTTCTTGTTGGCCGAGCTCATCTCTCTCTCTTTCCCCTTGAAATTACTCAATTTTGTTCTTAGAAAAATAAGAGTGAGATCTTGAAAAAACATTGTTTCTGTTGGGAATTAAACCCCTATATATAATCATGTGGAAGAATTAATTACGCTATCATAAGCTAATTAATATTGATTATATTTAAAACAAGATCTAGTTTTACGAGTTTGTACTATAAAGTTGGAGAAGCAATCAAGCAACCGATAAGAGAAAAGGTTCGAGGAGACTTACGGGTTGGGCTCACGAATCGAATTCTTCTAGCCTTGTCATATCCGTCTTCGTTCTTGAATGTTCGTCGATGAAGAGGACTTCCAGATCAGCTTCGAGTCGTCGATGATGATACCGCAGTCTTCTGAGACGTTATCTCCGAGACAAATAGGACAACTGAGTGGGCAGCTTTCTGTATCTCACTTAGATCCAAAACAATGGTGTTTCGGATCTCACCGTGTTTATGGGATTGGTGTTGTCAATGGTGCCCACAAGAAGAGTTGTAATCCTTATATTGTACATTTGATGTAATAAAGTCTCATGAAGACTCTTGCTTGTAATTGCTTATTTATTAATAAAAGTTGAAACGTTCATTCAATCTTCCTTGTCTGAAGCTTTATGATAAAACATTAGTCTTTAGTCCATAAACAAACTAAACAACTTACGAAGAGACAAATGTAGATTTGCATGAACAAACTCTTCGTAGTTTGCTTAAAACGATATATTCGCAATCTAAGGGTCAAAGGACTATTGACCTCAGTATGATTGTTAGAAGAATCTATGATGTCTGGTTATGAGGCATTGAAAGTTAGAGACTCTATAGTTCTTCTAGGTATCTTCCGAAGGTACTGAATTGACCAGTGCACTTCTAGAGACAAGATAAGAACAAACCATTTAACCTCTTATGTCTCGAAGTCACTACGTATGAATTGCATCGTCCTTACCTTAATCCTGAAATGAGACATGTCATTTCGAACCTTAGTATTCTTATTTGAGAAAGTCAGAGTTCGGACTCACTATGTGATTCCGAACAAGGCCTATTGATGAAGTACTAAGTTGTGAGAATCTCATGAGTAACTTTGTGAAGTTCTCATAGATATGGAATTCATGTACAAGATTGCCGAAATGCAATGTATATCACCTCATGTTTTGTTCTTTGGAGTGTGAATAAATGAACTGGCCAGTGTCCAAATTGAGTCCTGACTCTTTTGGATGAAACAATGTGACTTGTTAGCTCCTCGTCAATACATTGTTTCTAACTTATTCACAAGCGCGACAAAGGAGTTGAGGAAATAACAACTAGAAGGGTAAAATGGTAATTTTGTAAATCCCGACTAGCTGATGATATTCATGAAGGGTAAACATGATAATATTATGTGGATCCACTCATTACAATTAGGTTGAATTCTTGAGTAGAAAATAAATTCATTTGAACCGAGAGATTTTCAGTGTCAACTCTTTAGTGGAGTCAGTTGACATTAAGCTAAACTTGGAAAACGTTTGTGAACTTTTGAGTCCAAGTATTTTAGCTCAAGCTTTGTTCATTTGGATCCATGAGGTCACTGTCACGAATCGCATCGATTAGGAATAGTTAAACTGGAAGCTAAGTCAAAACAAAAACGAAAATTGTCAAAAGGGTATTTTTCTCTTTTGAGACATAGCATGAAATGAATGTCAATAAATTTTTTGACAAGGTCATTTGATGACTTAGTAATACTCGGCCATGACTTTATCATTGGGCCTTGTGGATTAATTTCATTTCATAAGAATTTTATTGAAAATTCTTAATGGGCCTTTTTCATGTTGTCATGAACAAATGAAGAAGCTTCTAGAAGCTCCTTCTAGAACTGAAATGGGCGCCTACTACCCAAGAGATAGAGAGAATATTTTGTGCATAAATGTATCAAGATACTTGCCAAAAGAAAAAGAGGAAACAAATTTCCCATGCATGCATGAGGATATTCGGCCAAGAGAGAGTCAAAGGCAAGGCATGGAACAAAATAGGAAACAAATCCAAGGCTTATTGAAGCCTATGTTGGCCGTGTGACTCAATGAAGGAAAAGGGAAATTGGCTCATGAATATGTGATATTCTATAGAAGAGGAAACTACCTTAATAGAAGGTGAGACCTCTCCTATAAATAGGAGCCTCATTCCACACATTTCATTCATCCAAGTTTAAGAGATTTGAGAGACTCTCTCTCTAGAACTTGGCCGCCCCTCTTCTCTCTCTCTCAAGTTAATTTTCGAATTTTTTTGTTTTGGCACCTAGGTCCTCATTTGACCTAGAGTTTAGCTCTGCGACTTCAAGACTCGTTCTTAAGTCGTAGTGTTTAAAAGTGCTCACACACTAATTCCTTTTATTTCGAGTGATTTAGTGATAGAAACTTTCGTGGTTGCTCGAGTTGCCGAGGAAAGAAAGAGAGACGTGCTGCGAGGGAGACGAACGTTTTCAACCTTCCGAAGGCTCATCAACGTTCAAGCTTCAAGAAAGGTTAGTAAACTTCTATGCTCATAATAGTTTTTATTTACATGTGTTTGCTCTTTGTCTAGGTTAGTAAAAACCGTTTTTACTTTAAAAGAAAAATTTTAAAATTTCGCCGCTTAACGAAGCGTTAAACTTTTTCTTAAACCCTAGATCAATTACAACAATTGGAATTACGGAATTCCGGGGAGAGGGAGAATATTTTCGTCCACCACAGAGAGGGAATGGACGAAATTTTTCCTCTATTTTTCGGATCATCTTTGTTCAACCCTAGACCCCCTATTTATAGTGGTAGAATAGAGAGGTTTTAGGAAACCCTAGTCTCCATCAAAGATCAACCGTTAGATCTTTATTTAAATTCCTAATTTCTCTCTCATCCCTTAGATCATAATCTAGAATATATTATTCCAGAATATCTTCCTTTAAATAAGGAATCTATTTAAAAAAGCAATATCTTATTCCCTTTGTACTATCTTATCAAATCTAATATGATCTCCTAGATATTATGAATTTAAATATAGAGAGAATAAAGGCAAATATCTTATTTCCTTTTAAATATTATTCTCTCTTTATTTAAATCATGAAAGAGAAAAATTGGGTGTTTTCCCAATATACTCACTATGGGAAAATTGGGCGTTTTCCCGATATACTCATTGTGGGTATGGACAAATTAATTGCTTCTCCATAGGCCAAGGAATTTCGAATTTCGCAATGCCCATAAGGACCAATTCAAAATTCAATTAATTATTTACTTGATCCAACAACAAATAATTAATTCCACTATAAATAGTTAATTCGACAAATAAACAAATTTCTGAATGTATGTTGTTAATCATATTACAACATGTGAGATTATAATAAAAACATTATTATTAGAAAGTTTCTATTCGTCTTTATCGAAGTCGAATCGGGGAATATGGACCTAGTATTTGAAGCTTAACAAATCTGATCAAAAAGACGAAAAAAGTCATTTCTCTTATTCTATCGATTCGTCTAATCTTAGTCAATACTCCACCGTGTAAGCTAAAATTGAACTCTTCTTTAATACTAGAATTATATTTACTCATCGTGACGAGTGTCCACTGATATGGTAAGTACGTGATCAAGATCCTCCACGTTCAACCTGTATCGAGAAAAGGTCATTTTTCTGTTATACATCTCATACATATAAGCCCTAAGCATTGTTGCTTCTCCAGCGAAAGATTCTCTCGAACGTTACTTTCTTCGAGAGTGCTGGCAATCTATTGGTTCTGGAAACAACCCTTAGGTGAAAGAACATTTACCTTCTTTCACGAAGGCTGGATTCCGTATCTGTGAAACACTTGTTGTCAATGGTGCCCACAAGAAGAGTAGTAGTGTCTATTTATGTACATTTGATGTCATATAGTCTTACGAAGACTCTTGCTTGTAATTGCTTATTCATTAATAATAAAGTTGAAACGTTCTTTCATTCTTTCTTTGTTTGAAGCTTTATGATAAAACCTTAGTCTTTTAGTCCATAAACAAACTTAACAACTTACGAAGAGACAAATGTAGATTTGCATGAACAAACTCTTCGTAGTTTGCTTAAAACGATATATTCGCAATCTTAGGGTCAAAGGACTATTGACCTCAGTATGATTGTTAGAAGAATCTATGATGTCTGGTTATGAGGCATTGAGAGTTGGAGACTCTATAGTTCTTCTAGGTATCTTCCGAAGGTACTGAATTGACCAGTGCACTTCTAGAGACAATATAAGAACAAACCATTTAACCTCTTATGTCTCGAAGTCACTATGTATGAATTGCATCATGCTTACCTTAATCCTGAAATGAGACATGCCATTTCACACCTTAGTATTCTCATTTGAGAAAGTCAAAGTTCGGACTCACTATGTGATTCCGAACAAGGCCTATTGGTAAAGTACTAAGTTGTGAGTCTGTCATGAGTAACTTTGTGAAGTTCTCATAGATATGGAATTCATGTACAAGATTGCTGAAATGCAATGTATGTCACCTCATGCTTTGTTCCTTGGAGTGTGAATAAATGAACTGGCCAGTGTCCAAATTGAGTCCTGACTCTTTTGGATGAAACAATGTGACTTGTTAGCTCCTCGTCAATACATTGTTTCTAACTTATTCACAAGCGACAAAGGAGTTGAGGAAATAACAGCTAGAAGGGTAAAATGGTAATTTAGTAAATCCCGACTAGCTGATGACATTCATGAAGGGTAAACATAGATAATATTCAGTGGATCCGCTCATCATAATTAGGTCGAATTCTTGAGTAGAAAATAAATTCATTTGAACCGAGAGATTTTCAGTGTCAGCTCTTTAGTGGAGTCAGTTGGCATTAAGCTAAACTTGGAAAAGGTTTGTGAACTTTTGAGTCCAAGTGTTTAGCTCAAGCTTTGTTCATTTGGGTCCATGAGGTCACTGTCACGAATCACATCGATAGGAATTGTTAAACTGGAAGCTAAGTCAAAACAAGAACGAAAATTGTCGAAAGGGTATTTTTGTCTTTTGAGACATAAGGATGAAATGGATGTCAATAAATTTTGACAAGTTCATTTGATGACTTAATGTCACTCGGCCATAATATGATTGACTGGGCCTTGTGAATTAATTTCATTTCATAAGAATTTTATTGAAAATTCTTAATGGGCCTTTTTCATGTTGTCATGAACAAATGGAAAAGCTTCTAGAAGCCTTTTCTAGAAGGCCTTGGGCGCCCAACCCTAAGAAAGAAAGGGAGTTTATTTTGTGCATAAATGTGTTTAGATACTTGCCAAAATAAAAAGAGGAAACAAATTTGCATGTAGATGCACTAGGGTAATCGGCCATGTTGAGAGAAAAGGCAAGCCATGAACAAAATTGGAAACAAATCAAGGCTTCTAGAAGCCTTGTTTGGCCGAGTTTCTCAAGTGGGAAAGAGGCAATATTTGCTCATGAATATGTGATATTCTATAGAAGAGGAAACTACCTTATTGAAGGTAAAGCCTCTCCTATAAATAGGAGCCTCATTTCCTCACAATTGATTCATCCAAGTTTAAGAGATTTGAGAGACTCTCTCTCTAGAACTTGTGGCCGAAAATCCTCTCTCTCTCTCTCTCTAGTTTATTTTCGATTTTTTCTTGTCTTGGCACCTAGGTCCTCACTCGACCTAGTGTTTAGCTCTGCGACTTTGAGACTCGTTCTTAAGTCGTAGTGTTTAAAAGTGCCCACTCACTGATTCCTTCTTTTCGAGTGATTTAGTGATAGAAACTTTCGTGGTTGCTCGAGGTGCCGAGGAAAGAAAGAGAGACGTGCTGCGAGGGGAGACGAGCGTTGCAAACTTTCCAAAAGCTTCTTCAAAATTCAAGCTTCAAGAAAGGTTAGTAAACTTCTAGCTCATATTAGTTTTTAATTACATGTACTTGCTCTTTGTCTAGGTTAGTAAAAACTGTTTTTACTTGTAAAGAAATTTTTTAAAATTCCGCCGCTTCCCGAAGCGTTTAATCTTTTTCTTAAACCCTAGATCAATTCCAACAAATGGTATCAGAGCTATGGTCAAAGGAATGCATGTGCATGTTTTTAAATTATGAGCTTGAAAATCGTTTTCGAAAGTTTACTAATTTTGTGACAAGTTAGAATTGTAATCTTAGTTTTTTTTTTTAATTTATTGCTCTTGTCTCTAAATTAAAAACCATGTTGATTTTCTATGAGTTTGGGATGATGTTAAAACACATTAGAATCAGTTCTAAAAGTTTTTAATTTTTTATATTGAAAAACGTGTTTTAAAGGTTTGAGAATTTTCGAGTAAAATTTTGTGACTAGTTTTGTTACCTTGCTAGTTTCTTATTTTTACTTGAATCGTTTTATGCTTGTTGTTATTTCTTTTATGCCTTGTTATTACCTTGCTAATAAAACACAAATAAAAGCTTTAAACAACATCTTAAAACGTTCCGTTACACTTGATTCTTTTTCGCACCTAAGTAGGACCAAGTTTTAATTTATTTCTTTTTCTTCGAGCTGGAGTAAGCCCGCATTAAAAGTGGCATAACTCTCTGCTCAGAAATCGAAATTTAATGATTCTTGAATCAAATTAAAGCTCTGTCTGTCCTCTGTCGAATGCCATCGTTTTCGGCTGAAAAGGACATCGGAGCCGCCAGATATGGCGATTTTACTCCGAGGTGCGCGGCTGTCTGAAACTCCAGTTTTTTAGAAATCCGGATTTTCAAACCCCACTACCATGAGTTATAGAACTCTAATGAGAAAACTTTCTTGAGCAAAAATGTTTTTCATATGATTATAAACATGATGTGTAAGATTAAAATGTTTTGAGTTTTGAAAGTTTAATTGAAATTGAATTTTTACAAAACTAGTTTGAATTTTGAAAAACCGTTTTCACTTTCAAACTTGAAAATTTTTGTCATCCAAATCAAATAAGTTTTCAAAATGTTTTCAAAACTATATCTATATCACATATGTTCAAAATCTATATGCTCTTGAAATTTTGAGTGGGAGGTCTCCTTGTAGACAAGCCGAAAAATAAAAAGATGTGTAATCTCAAACTTTCAAGTGTTCGAGTGAGTTGAAGTTCACACTTCCCTCACGCACTTTCCCGAAATAGAAAATAGGAAAAGATCGAGTATGTACCTTGTGCCTTTATGCACTAATACTGCTCTGAACATGTCGATCTAGGATTCTCTTCTAGTTGTCCGCTCTGTCGCTCTCTAACTAGGAAATTTGTTTCCGAACTTATAAGAGTCGATGAACCAACTCCAAAAACTAAGTGGGAGGGTTATATTCGTTGTTTGTAACCCACGATCCCCAACACTAGTGAAAGATGCAATAACGTGGGACTAAGAGCCGCTCTTGCGACCCTCACTTAAATGTGAGTACTCCAAGGCGTTATTGCTTCGATCATTGCTCAATGAGCTACGTCCGAGAGTGATGCAATGATGGCAAGGCCTCCCCTTGGGGGATTGTTTTTCAAAGCTGATCTTTTGGACTAAGTGGTTGGTTGCACACTTAGGCTCAATCCCTAGTATCCTCCCTTGAGGCTCTGCGAAAGGATGTGAGTGATCAAACCAATTTAAAAGGTGGCTAGTCAAAATAGATGTATTGACATCTTGGCTTAGCATTAATGATGTGTCATTTACTTATAAATGGAGATTTTTTGCGGCCTTCTCTTGAGGGAGTAAATTATCGTTTGGTTTATAACACCTTTGGATTTTACAAAAGTCTTAATGAAACTTAAATCCTAAACCAAAGACTAATCATAAACTTGTTTCAACTTTTATAGGCAATATGTCTCTCAACCCTCTCTCTACAATTCTTTCCTCGAATAAACTCGAAGGCGACAATTACGTCGACTGGAAACGTAACCTCGACATAGTCCTTACTGTCGACAAGCACAAATGGGTTCTCACCACCCCCTGTCCTCAAACGAATGATGATTCGACGCAAGAGGAGAAAGACGTCCTGGCGGCCTGGCTTCGATCCGATGAGATTGCGAGATGCTATATTTTGGCATCGATGAACAATGTGTTGCAACAACAACATCGTGATTATGAAACTGCCACCGATATGCTCTACAATCTCCATGAGATGTTTGGAGGGCAAGGACGTCAAGCTAGGCAACAAGCGGTCCGACAATTCATGAACTGTCGTATGAAGGCTGGAACTCCCGTTAGAGATCATATGATGCTGATCATTAGCTATCTCAACGAGATGGAGATTCTTGGATCTGAGATTGATGGGGAAACTAAAATAGATATGATCTTGGAAACTCTCCCCGAAACCTTTGATACCTTCAAGTTGAATTATTCCATGAACAAGCTGGAGTACACTGTTACCGAGCTCATGAAGGAACTTCAAACCGCTGAGGCACTCACTAAGAAAAAGAGGGCTCAAGGAGAAGTACATGCTACTGCCTCCACCTCTGGATCTAAGAAGAGACCTCGCAATGCCGAGAAGAAGAACCAACCTAAGGTTCACACGAAGAAGAAGGCGCCAAAGGCTCCAAAGGTGGACAAGTCTAACGACAAGTGCCACCACTGCAACGAGCCTGGTCACTGGCGTAGGAACTGTCCTGCCTACCTCAAAACCAAAGCAAAAGGTATTGTACTTGTTACTGAAGCCTGTTTAGTAGCTGATAATGTATCATTGTGGATTATTGACTCCGCTGCTACTAACCATATTTGCTGCTCCTTGACTGGTTTTAGGAAAAGCAAAAGCTTAGAGGATGGCGACTTCTGCTTCAAGTGGGGTGATGAGAGCGTGGTGTCTGCGAAGGCTGTGGGATCCGTGACGCTATCTTTTGAAGATCGAACTTTAAATTTGAATAATGTTTATTATGTTCCTTCCTTTGGGAAAAACCTAGTATCTGTTGCTCAACTTTTCGAGCAAGATTATTATTTAAAGTTTATAAAGAATGGAATTCGTATTTCTTTTTCTAATTCTTTCGTCACTGATGCATGTATGAAGAATGGTCTTTTTTACATCTATCCCACTCAACCTTCTCTTTTAGACACCGAAATAGATAACGATCTAATTAGGGAGCCAAAGAGGATCAAACTTTCTGAATCCTCCGATCTAACAAAATCAACACACCTATGGCACTTAAGACTTGGTCATATCAGTCTAGAAAGGATTAAGAGACTTGTAATGGATGGTCCACTCCAAGCCTCTGCAATAGGTTCACTACCTACTTGTGAATCCTGCATAGAAGGAAAAATGACTAAGCGAACTTTCTCTGATAAAGGTCGAAGAGCCACTGAGTTGCTGGAACTAATACATTCTGATGTATGTGGTCCGCTCAACCAACAGGCACGTGGAGGATACGAATACTTCGTTACCTTCACTGATGATTACTCAAGATATGGGTTTGTCTATTTGCTTAAACACAAATCCGAGACCTTTAACGTATTTAAGGTCTTTAGGGCTTTAGTGGAAAAGCAAACTGGCAAAGTGATCAAAACCCTTCGATCTGATCGAGGTGGTGAGTATATGTCTGGAGAGTTCGATGACTTTCTTAAAGAAGAAGGTATCGCTTCTCAGCTTACCGCACCTGGCACACCTCAACAAAACGGAGTGTCAGAGAGAAGAAACCGAACTCTTATGGAGATGGTTAGATCGATGATGAGTTACTCATCACTCCCGCTTTCCTTTTGGGGATATGCCCTCGAAACAGCCGCCTACATTCTGAACCAAGTTCCGTCCAAAACGGTTCCTGGTACTCCATATGAACGATGGACTGGCCGTAAAGTGAATCTTGGCCGCATCCGAATTTGGGGTTGCCCTGCACACGTGCTGAGGCAAAAGACTAGCAAGTTGGCTAGTAGGTCAGAATTGTGCCTGTTTGTAGGATATCCGAAGGAAACCAAAGGTTTTACTTTCTATAGTCCCGAGGACGATAAGACTTTCGTTAGCACAAATGCTCGTTTCCTTGAGGAGGACTTTATGAAGGATGCGAAACCTAGAAGCAAAATTGTGCTTGAAGAAAAGTTGGGTGAGGAAGCTTCTACCTCATCTGTAAGAACTGTTCTTACCCCAACTGAAACACAACCTAACTCATCAGAATCTCGTCAAGTAGTACTTCGACGTAGTGGGAGGGCTACTCAAAAGCCTGACAGGTACATGTCTTATGGAGACTCTCTTGTAGCCGTCTCCGACATGGATGACCCTGTTTCCTATAGCCAAGCGATGGCTTGTTCTGAATCAAACCTTTGGCTTGACGCCATGAAAGTTGAAATGCACTCGATGTATGTCAACAAAGTCTGGAAACTTGTAGACCTTCCTGAAGGGATTAAACCCGTAGGGTGTAAGTGGATATACAAGAAGAAAAGGGGTCCTGATGGGAACGTCGAGACGTTCAAAGCACGACTTGTGGCGAAGGGTTATACCCAACAAGAAGGGATTGACTATGAAGAAACCTTCTCGCCAGTCGCAATGCTTAAATCCATCCGCATACTCCTATCCATAGCTGCAGCTCTCGACTATGAGATCTGGCAAATGGATGTCAAGACAGCATTTCTGAATGGCAATCTTGACGAGCGCATTTACATGGCTCAACCAGACGGTTTCGTGGATAAAGGTCAAGAGACCAAGGTTTGTGAGTTGCTTAAATCCATTTATGGACTAAAGCAAGCATCTAGGTCATGGAATATTAGATTCGATGAAACTGTAAAGAGCTTCGGCTTTGAACAGTCAATAGATGAGCCTTGTGTTTACAAGTTAATACACGAAGGCAAAGTTGTGTTTCTGGTACTATATGTCGATGATATACTACTCATTGGTAATGACGTGGGTAAGTTATCTGAGGTTAAGGTCTGGCTGGCAAAGCAATTCGATATGAAGGATCTAGGAGAAGCCGCATACATTCTGGGAATCCAAATCTTTCGAGATAGGAAAAACCGGACCCTGTCGCTCTCTCAAGCATCTTATATTGATAAGGTGATGGATCGCTTCTCGATGCAAGACTGCAAGAGGGGTCAAACACCCTTTAGGCATGGAGTTTCACTCTCTAAGGACCAGTCTCCCAAGACTGCACAAGAGATTGAAGACATGAGGAAGATTCCTTACGCCTCTGCCGTAGGAAGCCTCATGTATGCTATGCTTTGCACTAGACCTGATATATGTTTCGCCGTTGGCGTAGTTAGCCGTTTCCAATCCAACCCTGGACCCGAGCACTGGATTGCTGTTAAGCATGTTCTTAAGTATCTTCGAAGAACTAGGAACTTGATGCTTACATACTCAGGTACTGACCTGACTATGACGGGATATACCGACTCCGATTTTCAAGCGGATAAGGATTCCAGGAAATCCACTTCGGGATCTGTGTTCATCCTTAATGGTGGAGCTGTTGTGTGGAGAAGTATTAAGCAATCTTGCATTGCTGACTCCACAATGGAAGCAGAATATGTGGCTGCTTGTGAAGCATCCAAAGAGGCTGTATGGCTTAGAAAGTTCCTTAAGTATTTGGAAATTGTTCCAAACGTCGACGAGCCCATGACCCTTTATTGTGATAATAGTGGGGCTGTCGCTAACTCAAAGGAACCTAGAAGCCATAAGCGCTCTAAGCATATTGAGAGGAAATACCATTTGATTCGAGAGATCGTGCAGCGCGGAGACGTGGAAGTGAAGAAGATCTCAACGGTGGACAACCTCGCAGATCCATTCACCAAGGCCCTAGCGAACATGGTCTTCGACCAACTTCGAGAGGGATTAGGCATGTAGGACTACTCACATCTTCTTTGAGTCAAGTGGGAGTTTGTTGTCAATGGTGCCCACAAGAAGAGTAGTAGTGTCTATTTATGTACATTTGATGTCATATAGTCTTACGAAGACTCTTGCTTGTAATTGCTTATTCATTAATAATAAAGTTGAAACGTTCTTTCATTCTTTCTTTGTTTGAAGCTTTATGATAAAACCTTAGTCTTTTAGTCCATAAACAAACTTAACAACTTACGAAGAGACAAATGTAGATTTGCATGAACAAACTCTTCGTAGTTTGCTTAAAACGATATATTCGCAATCTTAGGGTCAAAGGACTATTGACCTCAGTATGATTGTTAGAAGAATCTATGATGTCTGGTTATGAGGCATTGAGAGTTGGAGACTCTATAGTTCTTCTAGGTATCTTCCGAAGGTACTGAATTGACCAGTGCACTTCTAGAGACAATATAAGAACAAACCATTTAACCTCTTATGTCTCGAAGTCACTATGTATGAATTGCATCATGCTTACCTTAATCCTGAAATGAGACATGCCATTTCACACCTTAGTATTCTCATTTGAGAAAGTCAAAGTTCGGACTCACTGTGTGATTCCGAACAAGGCCTATTGGTGAAGTACTAAGTTGTGAGTTGTCATGAGTAACTTTGTGAAGTTCTCATAGATATGGAATTCATGTACAAGATTGCTGAAATGCAATGTATGTCACCTCATGCTTTGTTCCTTGGAGTGTGAATAAATGAACTGGCCAGTGTCCAAATTGAGTCCTGACTCTTTTGGATGAAACAATGTGACTTGTTAGCTCCTCGTCAATACATTGTTTCTAACTTATTCACAAGCGACAAAGGAGTTGAGGAAATAACAGCTAGAAGGGTAAAATGGTAATTTAGTAAATCCCGACTAGCTGATGACATTCATGAAGGGTAAACATAGATAATATTCAGTGGATCCGCTCATCATAATTAGGTCGAATTCTTGAGTAGAAAATAAATTCATTTGAACCGAGAGATTTTCAGTGTCAGCTCTTTAGTGGAGTCAGTTGGCATTAAGCTAAACTTGGAAAAGGTTTGTGAACTTTTGAGTCCAAGTGTTTAGCTCAAGCTTTGTTCATTTGGGTCCATGAGGTCACTGTCACGAATCACATCGATAGGAATTGTTAAACTGGAAGCTAAGTCAAAACAAGAACGAAAATTGTCGAAAGGGTATTTTTGTCTTTTGAGACATAAGGATGAAATGGATGTCAATAAATTTTGACAAGTTCATTTGATGACTTAATGTCACTCGGCCATAATATGATTGACTGGGCCTTGTGAATTAATTTCATTTCATAAGAATTTTATTGAAAATTCTTAATGGGCCTTTTTCATGTTGTCATGAACAAATGGAAAAGCTTCTAGAAGCCTTTTCTAGAAGGCCTTGGGCGCCCAACCCTAAGAAAGAAAGGGAGTTTATTTTGTGCATAAATGTGTTTAGATACTTGCCAAAATAAAAAGAGGAAACAAATTTGCATGTAGATGCACTAGGGTAATCGGCCATGTTGAGAGAAAAGGCAAGCCATGAACAAAATTGGAAACAAATCAAGGCTTCTAGAAGCCTTGTTTGGCCGAGTTTCTCAAGTGGGAAAGAGGCAATATTTGCTCATGAATATGTGATATTCTATAGAAGAGGAAACTACCTTATTGAAGGTAAAGCCTCTCCTATAAATAGGAGCCTCATTTCCTCACAATTGATTCATCCAAGTTTAAGAGATTTGAGAGACTCTCTCTCTAGAACTTGTGGCCGAAAATCCTCTCTCTCTCTCTCTCTAGTTTATTTTCGATTTTTTCTTGTCTTGGCACCTAGGTCCTCACTCGACCTAGTGTTTAGCTCTGCGACTTTGAGACTCGTTCTTAAGTCGTAGTGTTTAAAAGTGCCCACTCACTGATTCCTTCTTTTCGAGTGATTTAGTGATAGAAACTTTCGTGGTTGCTCGAGGTGCCGAGGAAAGAAAGAGAGACGTGCTGCGAGGGGAGACGAGCGTTGCAAACTTTCCAAAAGCTTCTTCAAAATTCAAGCTTCAAGAAAGGTTAGTAAACTTCTAGCTCATATTAGTTTTTAATTACATGTACTTGCTCTTTGTCTAGGTTAGTAAAAACTGTTTTTACTTGTAAAGAAAGTTTTTAAAATTCCGCCGCTTCCCGAAGCGTTTAATCTTTTTCTTAAACCCTAGATCAATTCCAACAAATGGTATCAGAGCTATGGTCAAAGGAATGCATGTGCATGTTTTTAAATTATGAGCTTGAAAATCGTTTTCGAAAGTTTACTAATTTTGTGACAAGTTAGAATTGTAATCTTAGTTTTTTTTTTTAATTTATTGCTCTTGTCTCTAAATTAAAAACCATGTTGATTTTCTATGAGTTTGGGATGATGTTAAAACACATTAGAATCAGTTCTAAAAGTTTTTAATTTTTTATATTGAAAAACGTGTTTTAAAGGTTTGAGAATTTTCGAGTAAAATTTTGTGACTAGTTTTGTTACCTTGCTAGTTTCTTATTTTTACTTGAATCGTTTTATGCTTGTTGTTATTTCTTTTATGCCTTGTTATTACCTTGCTAATAAAACACAAATAAAAGCTTTAAACAACATCTTAAAACGTTCCGTTACACTTGATTCTTTTTCGCACCTAAGTAGGACCAAGTTTTAATTTATTTCTTTTTCTTCGAGCTGGAGTAAACCCGCATTAAAAGTGACATAACTCTCTGCTCAGAAATCGAAATTTAATGATTCTTGAATCAAATTAAAGCTCTGTCTGTCCTCTGTCCAATGCCACCGTTTTCGGCTGAAAAGGACATCGGAGCCGCCAGATATGGCGATTTTACTCCGAGGTGCGCGGCTGTCTGAAACTCCAGTTTTTTAGAAATCCGGATTTTCAAACCCCACTACCATGAGTTATAGAACTCTAATGAGAAAACTTTCTTGAGCAAAAATGTTTTTCATATGATTATAAACATGATGTGTAAGATTAAAATTTTTTGATTTTTGAAAGTTTAATTGAAATTGAATTTTTACAAAACTAGTTTGAATTTTGAAAAACCGTTTTCACTTTCAAACTTGAAAATTTTTGTCATCCAAATCAAATAAGTTTTCAAAATGTTTTCAAAACTATATCTATATCACATATGTTCAAAATCTATATGCTCTTGAAATTTTGAGTGGGAGGTCTCCTTGTAGACAAGCCGAAAAATAAAAAGATGTGTAATCTCAAACTTTCAAGTGTTCGAGTGAGTTGAAGTTCACACTTCCCTCACGCACTTTCCCGAAATAGAAAATAGGAAAAGATCGAGTATGTACCTTGTGCCTTTATGCACTAATACTGCTCTGAACATATCGATCTAGGATTCTCTTCTAGTTGTCCGCTCTGTCGCTCTCTAACTAGGAAATTTGTTTCCGAACTTATAAGAGTCGATGAACCAACTCCAAAAACTAAGTGGGAGGGTTATATTCGTTGTTTGTAACCCACGATCCCCAACACTAGTGAAAGATGCAATAACGTGGGACTAAGAGCCGCTCTTGCGACCCTCACTTAAATGTGAGTACTCCAAGGCGTTATTGCTTCGATCATTGCTCAATGAGCTACGTCCGAGAGTGATGCAATGATGGCAAGGCCTCCCCTTGGGGGATTGTTTTTCAAAGCTGATCTTTTGGACTAAGTGGTTGGTTGCACACTTAGGCTCAATCCCTAGTATCCTCCCTTGAGGCTCTGCGAAAGGATGTGAGTGATCAAACCAATTTAAAAGGTGGCTAGTCAAAATAGATGTATTGACATCTTGGCTTAGCATTAATGATGTGTCATTTACTTATAAATGGAGATTTTTTGCGGCCTTCTCTTGAGGAAGTAAATTATCGTTTGGTTTATAACACCTTTGGATTTTACAAAAGTCTTAATGAAACTTAAATCCTAAACCAAAGACTAATCATAAACTTGTTTCAACTTTTATAGGCAATATGTCTCTCAACCCTCTCTCTACAATTCTTTCCTCGAATAAACTCGAAGGCGACAATTACGTCGACTGGAAACGTAACCTCGACATAGTCCTTACTGTCGACAAGCACAAATGGGTTCTCACCACCCCCTGTCCTCAAACGAATGATGATTCGACGCAAGAGGAGAAAGACGTCCTGGCGGCCTGGCTTCGATCCGATGAGATTGCGAGATGCTATATTTTGGCATCGATGAACAATGTGTTGCAACAACAACATCGTGATTATGAAACTGCCACCGATATGCTCTACAATCTCCATGAGATGTTTGGAGGGCAAGGACGTCAAGCTAGGCAACAAGCGGTCCGACAATTCATGAACTGTCGTATGAAGGCTGGAACTCCCGTTAGAGATCATATGATGCTGATCATTAGCTATCTCAACGAGATGGAGATTCTTGGATCTGAGATTGATGGGGAAACTAAAATAGATATGATCTTGGAAACTCTCCCCGAAACCTTTGATACCTTCAAGTTGAATTATTCCATGAACAAGCTGGAGTACACTGTTACCGAGCTCATGAAGGAACTTCAAACCGCTGAGGCACTCACTAAGAAAAAGAGGGCTCAAGGAGAAGTACATGCTACTGCCTCCACCTCTGGATCTAAGAAGAGACCTCGCAATGCCGAGAAGAAGAACCAACCTAAGGTTCACACGAAGAAGAAGGCGCCAAAGGCTCCAAAGGTGGACAAGTCTAACGACAAGTGCCACCACTGCAACGAGCCTGGTCACTGGCGTAGGAACTGTCCTGCCTACCTCAAAACCAAAGCAAAAGGTATTGTACTTGTTACTGAAGCCTGTTTAGTAGCTGATAATGTATCATTGTGGATTATTGACTCCGCTGCTACTAACCATATTTGCTGCTCCTTGACTGGTTTTAGGAAAAGCAAAAGCTTAGAGGATGGCGACTTCTGCTTCAAGTGGGGTGATGAGAGCGTGGTGTCTGCGAAGGCTGTGGGATCCGTGACGCTATCTTTTGAAGATCGAACTTTAAATTTGAATAATGTTTATTATGTTCCTTCCTTTGGGAAAAACCTAGTATCTGTTGCTCAACTTTTCGAGCAAGATTATTATTTAAAGTTTATAAAGAATGGAATTCGTATTTCTTTTTCTAATTCTTTCGTCACTGATGCATGTATGAAGAATGGTCTTTTTTACATCTATCCCACTCAACCTTCTCTTTTAGACACCGAAATAGATAACGATCTAATTAGGGAGCCAAAGAGGATCAAACTTTCTGAATCCTCCGATCTAACAAAATCAACACACCTATGGCACTTAAGACTTGGTCATATCAGTCTAGAAAGGATTAAGAGACTTGTAATGGATGGTCCACTCCAAGCCTCTGCAATAGGTTCACTACCTACTTGTGAATCCTGCATAGAAGGAAAAATGACTAAGCGAACTTTCTCTGATAAAGGTCGAAGAGCCACTGAGTTGCTGGAACTAATACATTCTGATGTATGTGGTCCGCTCAACCAACAGGCACGTGGAGGATACGAATACTTCGTTACCTTCACTGATGATTACTCAAGATATGGGTTTGTCTATTTGCTTAAACACAAATCCGAGACCTTTAACGTATTTAAGGTCTTTAGGGCTTTAGTGGAAAAGCAAACTGGCAAAGTGATCAAAACCCTTCGATCTGATCGAGGTGGTGAGTATATGTCTGGAGAGTTCGATGACTTTCTTAAAGAAGAAGGTATCGCTTCTCAGCTTACCGCACCTGGCACACCTCAACAAAACGGAGTGTCAGAGAGAAGAAACCGAACTCTTATGGAGATGGTTAGATCGATGATGAGTTACTCATCACTCCCGCTTTCCTTTTGGGGATATGCCCTCGAAACAGCCGCCTACATTCTGAACCAAGTTCCGTCCAAAATGGTTCCTGGTACTCCATATGAACGATGGACTGGCCGTAAAGTGAATCTTGGCCGCATCCGAATTTGGGGTTGCCCTGCACACGTGCTGAGGCAAAAGACTAGCAAGTTGGCTAGTAGGTCAGAATTGTGCCTGTTTGTAGGATATCCAAAGGAAACCAAAGGTTTTACTTGCTATAGTCCCGAGGACGATAAGACTTTCGTTAGCACGAATGCTCGTTTCCTTGAGGAGGACTTTATGAAGGATGCGAAACCTAGAAGCAAAATTGTGCTTGAAGAAAAGTTGGGTGAGGAAGCTTCTACCTCATCTGTAAGAACTGTTCTTACCCCAACTGAAACACAACCTAACTCATCAGAATCTCGTCAAGTAGTACTTCGACGTAGTGGGAGGGCTACTCAAAAGCCTGACAGGTACATGTCTTATGGAGACTCTCTTGTAGCCGTCTCCGACATGGATGACCCTGTTTCCTATAGCCAAGCGATGGCTTGTTCTGAATCAAACCTTTGGCTTGACGCCATGAAAGTTGAAATGCACTCGATGTATGTCAACAAAGTCTGGAAACTTGTAGACCTTCCTGAAGGGATTAAACCCGTAGGGTGTAAGTGGATATACAAGAAGAAAAGGGGTCCTGATGGGAACGTCGAGACGTTCAAAGCACGACTTGTGGCGAAGGGTTATACCCAACAAGAAGGGATTGACTATGAAGAAACCTTCTCGCCAGTCGCAATGCTTAAATCCATCCGCATACTCCTATCCATAGCTGCAGCTCTCGACTATGAGATCTGGCAAATGGATGTCAAGACAGCATTTCTGAATGGCAATCTTGACGAGCGCATTTACATGGCTCAACCAGACGGTTTCGTGGATAAAGGTCAAGAGACCAAGGTTTGTGAGTTGCTTAAATCCATTTATGGACTAAAGCAAGCATCTAGGTCATGGAATATTATATTCGATGAAACTGTAAAGAGCTTCGGCTTTGAACAGTCAATAGATGAGCCTTGTGTTTACAAGTTAATACACGAAGGCAAAGTTGTGTTTCTGGTACTATATGTCGATGATATACTACTCATTGGTAATGACGTGGGTAAGTTATCTGAGGTTAAGGTCTGGCTGGCAAAGCAATTCGATATGAAGGATCTAGGAGAAGCCGCATACATTCTGGGAATCCAAATCTTTCGAGATAGGAAAAACCGGACCCTGTCGCTCTCTCAAGCATCTTATATTGATAAGGTGATGGATCGCTTCTCGATGCAAGACTGCAAGAGGGGTCAAACACCCTTTAGGCATGGAGTTTCACTCTCTAAGGACCAGTCTCCCAAGACTGCACAAGAGATTGAAGACATGAGGAAGATTCCTTACGCCTCTGCCGTAGGAAGCCTCATGTATGCTATGCTTTGCACTAGACCTGATATATGTTTCGCCGTTGGCGTAGTTAGCCGTTTCCAATCCAACCCTGGACCCGAGCACTGGATTGCTGTTAAGCATGTTCTTAAGTATCTTCGAAGAACTAGGAACTTGATGCTTACATACTCAGGTACTGACCTGACTATGACGGGATATACCGACTCCGATTTTCAAGCGGATAAGGATTCCAGGAAATCCACTTCGGGATCTGTGTTCATCCTTAATGGTGGAGCTGTTGTGTGGAGAAGTATTAAGCAATCTTGCATTGCTGACTCCACAATGGAAGCAGAATATGTGGCTGCTTGTGAAGCATCCAAAGAGGCTGTATGGCTTAGAAAGTTCCTTAAGTATTTGGAAATTGTTCCAAACGTCGACGAGCCCATGACCCTTTATTGTGATAATAGTGGGGCTGTCGCTAACTCAAAGGAACCTAGAAGCCATAAGCGCTCTAAGCATATTGAGAGGAAATACCATTTGATTCGAGAGATCGTGCAGCGCGGAGACGTGGAAGTGAAGAAGATCTCAACGGTGGACAACCTCGCAGATCCATTCACCAAGGCCCTAGCGAACATGGTCTTCGACCAACTTCGAGAGGGATTAGGCATGTAGGACTACTCACATCTTCTTTGAGTCAAGTGGGAGTTTGTTGTCAATGGTGCCCACAAGAAGAGTAGTAGTGTCTATTTATGTACATTTGATGTCATATAGTCTTACGAAGACTCTTGCTTGTAATTGCTTATTCATTAATAATAAAGTTGAAACGTTCTTTCATTCTTTCTTTGTTTGAAGCTTTATGATAAAACCTTAGTCTTTTAGTCCATAAACAAACTTAACAACTTACGAAGAGACAAATGTAGATTTGCATGAACAAACTCTTCGTAGTTTGCTTAAAACGATATATTCGCAATCTTAGGGTCAAAGGACTATTGACCTCAGTATGATTGTTAGAAGAATCTATGATGTCTGGTTATGAGGCATTGAGAGTTGGAGACTCTATAGTTCTTCTAGGTATCTTCCGAAGGTACTGAATTGACCAGTGCACTTCTAGAGACAATATAAGAACAAACCATTTAACCTCTTATGTCTCAAAGTCACTATGTATGAATTGCATCATGCTTACCTTAATCCTGAAATGAGACATGCCATTTCACACCTTAGTATTCTCATTTGAGAAAGTCAAAGTTCGGACTCACTGTGTGATTCCGAACAAGGCCTATTGGTGAAGTACTAAGTTGTGAGTCTGTCATGAGTAACTTTGTGAAGTTCTCATAGATATGGAATTCATGTACAAGATTGCTGAAATGCAATGTATGTCACCTCATGCTTTGTTCCTTGGAGTGTGAATAAATGAACTGGCCAGTGTCCAAATTGAGTCCTGACTCTTTTGGATGAAACAATGTGACTTGTTAGCTCCTCGTCAATACATTGTTTCTAACTTATTCACAAGCGACAAAGGAGTTGAGGAAATAACAGCTAGAAGGGTAAAATGGTAATTTAGTAAATCCCGACTAGCTGATGACATTCATGAAGGGTAAACATAGATAATATTCAGTGGATCCGCTCATCATAATTAGGTCGAATTCTTGAGTAGAAAATAAATTCATTTGAACCGAGAGATTTTCAGTGTCAGCTCTTTAGTGGAGTCAGTTGGCATTAAGCTAAACTTGGAAAAGGTTTGTGAACTTTTGAGTCCAAGTGTTTAGCTCAAGCTTTGTTCATTTGGGTCCATGAGGTTACTGTCACGAATCACATCGATAGGAATTGTTAAACTGGAAGCTAAGTCAAAACAAGAACGAAAATTGTCGAAAGGGTATTTTTATCTTTTGAGACATAAGGATGAAATGGATGTCAATAAATTTTGACAAGTTCATTTGATGACTTAATGTCACTCGGCCATAATATGATTGACTGGGCCTTGTGAATTAATTTCATTTCATAAGAATTTTATTGAAAATTCTTAATGGGCCTTTTTCATGTTGTCATGACCAAATGGAAAAGCTTCTAGAAGCCTTTTCTAGAAGGCCTTGGGCGCCCAACCCTAAGAAAGAAAGGGAGTTTATTTTGTGCATAAATGTGTTTAGATACTTGCCAAAATAAAAAGAGGAAACAAATTTGCATGTAGATGCACTAGGGTAATCGGCCATGTTGAGAGAAAAGGCAAGCCATGAACAAAATTGGAAACAAATCAAGGCTTCTAGAAGCCTTGTTTGGCCGAGTTTCTCAAGTGGGAAAGAGGCAATATTTGCTCATGAATATGTGATATTCTATAGAAGAGGAAACTACCTTATTGAAGGTAAAGCCTCTCCTATAAATAGGAGCCTCATTTCCTCACAATTGATTCATCCAAGTTTAAGAGATTTGAGAGACTCTCTCTCTAGAACTTGTGGCCGAAAATCCTCTCTCTCTCTCTCTCTAGTTTATTTTTGATTTTTTCTTGTCTTGGCACCTAGGTCCTCACTCGACCTAGTGTTTAGCTCTGCGACTTTGAGACTCGTTCTTAAGTCGTAGTGTTTAAAAGTGCCCACTCACTGATTCCTTCTTTTCGAGTGATTTAGTGATAGAAACTTTCGTGGTTGCTCGAGGTGCCGAGGAAAGAAAGAGAGACGTGCTGCGAGGGGAGACGAGCGTTGCAAACTTTCCAAAAGCTTCTTCAAAATTCAAGCTTCAAGAAAGGTTAGTAAACTTCTAGCTCATATTAGTTTTTAATTACATGTACTTGCTCTTTGTCTAGGTTAGTAAAAACTGTTTTTACTTGTAAAGAAATTTTTTAAAATTCCGCCGCTTCCCGAAGCGTTTAATCTTTTTCTTAAACCCTAGATCAATTCCAACAACACTTCCCTTCTACGATCAAGTCTTGAGTTCCCAAAACATCTATTTATGCAACCTCAATTGGCCTTTTACGTGATGAATCAAAGAAATAAGTAACAAGACCTAGAAGTCCATGAACACTTCAGGATTTAGATCAAGTCTCACTGTGACCATCATAGTGACCTCGGCTAGTGTATCGTAACGGTGCTTAAACGTCACATCTCAAGCAAGGTCTGTCCAGGTCGTACACTTACCAAAAGTGTAGAATGCTCTCATTAAGTGATCAGCCTTCACTTAGTGTTCCACATATATGATTTTAGATACAGCTTCCCTGGCGTGTATCAATCATCGACCATGTTTTAGCATACCTCCCGAACTTAGATGCCCAACATGTAATCCGGTTTAATACGGAGGGCTATGGGAATAGTTGTTATTGATTCTATATATTAATATCATAATTCAACCCACTAAATATAAATGCTACAGTATTCTTCTTGTTGAATTCAATAATCATTTATCTTCAGTGGGCAATATTCCTAACAATCTCCCACTTTGACCAGAGAAGATAAGGAAACTCCCCCACGTCATTAATGCTTTGCCATCGTACAACAGACGGTTCAGATTTCTGATCAGGGTTGAGACTCTCATCTTATGTATTCTCACCTTAATTTATATCTCTATCAATTATGTCTTTCGACGTATGTCTCATTTAGTTTTCTTCTAGTTCATGCTCTTTAGCAAGTGATCTTTTGACTTACCAATCAAGGTCAAGTCAAATTGCTCGCAGTAAATAATTTACTTTCAAACATATTAATACTTCGCGTATCATACACCAGACCTTATATCTTTTAAAGATCATAAGTCTACCTATTCTCGGTGTATGACCCTTTTGGTGCCAAAACAAGTTGCACTAAGCATGTATTACTCTTTCACCACTAACCATAGTGTGAATTATTGAATCATGTTTATTAAGAACTTCTATTGACCTATTTCCATTACTTGGTTATTTATAGTTTGCCTTATCAGTCGCGTTCATATCCAATATACACAGGACTTTAAGGAATTACTATATTTAATAACTAAGTGTCACTTTATTTCTAGAAACCTTAGTGTTTAACACTTTGACGTTTCTCATAAATTTACTTTTTTCAAAGAATCTGATTAATAGAAGATCTTTTAATGAAAAAGTTCTTAGCCTCGACAATCGAGCTCATACTTTATATCAAATAAGTATGTGTGAGACAAAATGGAATGAGCTTGTCGTTTCCAAACTTTATGTTGAAGAAACTGTTAGCTCAGTCAATTTTCAATGTGTCACAATTTAGTCCAATACCAACGGGTAATGAATTTATTTATGACAATTATTTTGGAGATTCATTAATCGATCATTTTCAAAATATCGATTATTTTACGAACTATCATATTCGTTTAGCAATTGGATCAACTACTATGATCCTTGTCATAAGTTTTCAGAACCTTATCCAATTGGTTTGGATTGTTCACCTTCCATTCGGAAGATCCTAATGATTGTGTTCGTAGTATTATATAGAAGAGTAAAATTGTTGCCAATGTATCTTCTCAAGGTAATATTTATTGTCGATATAAGGTAATATTTATTTAGACGCAGCTATTGCTCTAAATAGTTCTTAACATTCAAACATATTCAATAACAAGAAATAAAGATAACAATAAATGATAACTAAATTTCTAACAGAGATTTATAACATAGAAAATAAAACCATTGTGTTTATATGAACGGACATTCAGATCCTTCATACTTATAGTATATGAACGGTAATCTAAAACCTTCATATCTATATTATTTTAAGACTTGTCATTCATGCATATCAGAATATCATAAAGGCATTCAATAATGAAGAAGGAAATATTTAATGGCACAACCATGTGTTCATAAATAATGAAATAAATCATAAAGAAAGATAATATCCATATTATCTGAAATAACCATAAAATGGTTACAATCCAGAGAACTTGGATTATTATTCTGACACATCAGTATGTTCATAAATAATATTAATCCAATATATGAAAGTAACAAAACTAACGAGATATTATATTTTCATTTGGAGCATGAGCTTCTTTACAAATCGGGCTTGAATCCGAATTGTTTAGCAAGCTCCTCAACTCTATTGAGCTCCATCAAATCTGCTCTGCAACTTTAAAAGATGAATGCTCATGATTAATTATCCTCAAACCAAGTTTAGGATATCTTTAATCATGAACTTTAAGGTACCATACCAGCATTCTTCTTGATGTTTTCAATCTCAGTTAAGCATAAAGATCAATGTCTTTTCCAATGACCATTATCGTTGCAGTGGTAAATATTACCAACGCTATCACGCTTCTTTTATTTCCCTTTTTATGTTTCTCTTGAATTTTCTCTTTTCCTTCTTGCATGATCTTTCCTCATAGAAGTACAAAGGTGTACCTTTAGATGTCTCAGCACCAGAAGTCAACTTCTTCTTGGCTTTTGGCAAAGAATTCTCGTCAGCTCAACTAACCGACCCTTTGTTCTTCCCATGTTGAGAAATAGACTCGAGAGTCTGCTATTCATTCAACAGCCGATACAGTCCATAGTTCAACTTATTCATAATATAGTTGGACGTGAACTGTATGAAGTCACTTGAAAGGGAGTTCAAGTATGATTCCCACCTGAGTGATCCTCGTCCATCTGTGCCCCATGGAGCTCAGCTTCGATAAAGTAGTTAGTCATTTTCATGACGTGGTCTCTTACCGGAGTTCCCGGAATCATCCTAGTGTTAGTGCACTTACGGGTGAGTTCAATACGGACTTGCTCGCTCTGCATCCCAAACATTTGTTGCAGTGTATCAAGGATCTCCACAGCCGTCTCTTTCCCTTCCATCTTTGTTCGCAACGCATCAGATATGCTTGCGAGCATGTAAGCCACATCTTTATTATTGGCCGTGACCCACTTGTCATAATCCTCTTTTAAGTTTCTAGAGGCATTAGGACCAGGAAGTGGAGGTCTGTCTTCAGTGAGGATAAAGCGAATGCTTTCACTCAATAGCACAATGTTCAGGTTCGACTTCCACTTAGGGAAGTTTTCACCAGTAAGTACGTCTTTCGATAACAAGGCCATAATATGGTTTGACATGATTACTGAATATATAAAAGAACTTCTATTAGCAATATGAAAAGAAACAACTATCTAACAAGTTTAGGAAATAAAAACATAATGCAAACAAGCACGAGATAAAACACCAAGACAAAAGAACCCAGTTTTTATATTCCAAGGTAATCCACCAATAGCCACACTCCGTCCCACTATGGTGGCGTAACGAAGTGCACCTAGTGAAAATGAGTATCATCTCAGATTAGTGAGCAATCATGGTTCATGTACATTCATAACTATGCTCACTAACTACTCAGTTTTATAGGAATCGTTGGCCACATGAGCAACCAAAGGTTGGTTCATGCTTGAGTCGACCCAACATTTCGATGAAAGAAGCCTAGCCCAAACGCACTGACTTAGCCAGTACACGCCGGATTCGACCCTCCCACCTATCGCCAGAGACACAACCTTGGTATTGGAATCAAGAAAAGCCTGTCCTTAGGAGCATATCACCATGTCTTAAATAAGACCGCCGATCAAGCAGGGATCCATCATCCTCACTGTGTTGTGGCAATGTTGGAGACCTAAGACTCAATATACTTTTAGTATTTTAATTTTCCTAGCATTAACATTAATCTAGGTGATCCACTCAAGTTTACTAAATCATATTAAAAACTCAAGAGTGTTTCTAAACTACCCTTAAAAACAATTAAGTTTCGATATAGTTTAGTGATTAGGTTTTCGTGACGACTAGTCTTGATTAACCTAATAGCATCCCTTCTCGGATGAGCTCCCAGTAGGGAGGGAAGACATCGTCTTTTAATAACCTCCCCGCTTAGCCTCTTATCGGCTTGGTGACAAAGCTCTCCGATCCGTTCAACTAATTCATTAAAACTATCATAATCCGATTAGATATTTTAATATGAATGAAAACCCACAAGCAAGGAACCCACGATACAATATCCAAGCATAGCAAGCATATATGGCAAAGCAATTAAATAAACAAGCATAAACTGACGAGCATGGTTTGTTTTGGTTTTGATAGTTTCCTATTTGATCCTATAAAGAAATTGAGATAAGTCTAATCATATTGGCTCATGGATTCTTATTTGGGCCCATAAGCAATGTCCCATGAAAGATAAATCAATATCCAAATTATATATTTTTCATGTTTAAAATAAAATCATTAAGGTCCAGCCTATATGAATCAATTTGTAATGTCCATCAGGTGTATATGTATTTGTACAAGAAACACGAAAATTCCAAAGCATTAGAATTCGACAGCTTTCAACCGCATATACTTTCATAAACCACTATTACTGTCGAATTAATAAACCAAATTTGGAATTATATTCATCAAATTAGCGGTCATAAATACACTACTATTAAGACCCCTTGAATTATGAATTAAGTTTCTTACAATAAAAACACAAAATAAATAAATAAAATATCAATTAAAAATCATATCTATATACCATAGTAATCACACCATTCTCACTCATCACATGACATGAAAGATGAAACAAAGGAAGAGGAGGAGTATGTGGGACCCACAGAGAAATGAAGGGGCCAAGAGGCAGTGCCCATCCCACGTGCCAACCTGACCAGAGCGTGGGCTGCATCTTCACACAAAGTAGAAGCCTTTTTTTGGACTCAGGCCCGACAAACCCAGGCCCACTTTTTAAAAGCTAATATCTCAATCTCCCTCTAATACTCTCACACATTTCATTCAATAAATATATATATATATATATATATATATATATATTTTAATGATAAAAAAAGAAGACCCTCAAACTCACAACGCACGTGCGACTTTAATTATTAGATACCCACGGTCCTGGATCCTCATATCATATATCAAAGGCAATGAATAAAATAGGATGTGAAATTAAATATTGTATAAATTCTGTGCAACAGTCTACTCATAGCCTTATAATAACGTGATCCGTTATATTTCCACCAAAAATATACGTTTTTGGCTCTTTCTAGGTGTAACGGATTTTCCCGCTGTTTAATACGTTTTAACATTCTTTACCGAATCCACCCTTTGGTTGAATAGGACACAGTAATAATTAATAATTTACTGGAAGTACATACATGAATATGAGCAATTTTGGTGTTGAATAGCTCTGAAAGATACACCCTTTTTAGTCAAAACACACATGTCCTTCGTACTTTAAAGAGTTTCTCGAAAAGAGCTACATTTGCTGAGTGACACGCTAAGGTGACTATATAATACACTACGATGTCTTTTCATCATATAATTCTAAACTACAACATTTTATAGATTTAAGTTTTTTTTTTATTGTTTGCAAAATAAGAAATAAAAATCTGGTAGGCGATGATTGGTAATTAAAATGTTTCAAATTTTGATACACACAGACAGAGTGTTATAAGCTATAAATTAGACGTTGAGCAAAACAGTATACCGAAACATATAATAATAAATTTATATCACGTCACAATCTCTAATATAACGAGAGAGAAAATTGGATAATCAACAAAATACGAGTCTCTCTCTCTCTCTCAAAACACCAATAATGACTCACATGCACAAGAACGAAAATTCGACCAAACAAAGGACCAAACAGTAAAACCACAAACATTTTTAGTCGCTTGGCAATTATGTATTTAACGTTTCCACACAATGTATATATATACACGAAAACGCAACAAAGTTTGTGTCTGTCACACAATAACACGAACCTGATCGTTATCATTATCAACACCTCTCTCTCTCTCTCTCTCTCTTCTTTTTCTTTCTTTTTTCTTCAATAATGGAAGAAGACGAACACAAAGAGCTACAGCTCTTACCCGCAGCTCCAACGACAACAATCCCCGGAAACGACACCAATTATCCGGTGCGGCCAGTCCCATCGGAGCCCCCTCCTCCACCGCCGTCGATCATCCGATACAACCACCACAGCCGCCGATCCCCAAACCTCGGCGTGGTGGACCTCCAGCTCTCGATCAGCGTTAACAACAACAACAACAACCTGATCGTCGCCGAGGACGACGACGACGACGATGATGACGTGGCGGAGAGAGAAAGGCGCAGGCACCGAGGGAAGAGCGGCGTGGCGGCGCTGAGGTGGGAGGCGGCGGAGCAGATAAGGATGGCGGCGGTGGAGAAGGCGTACGCGGAGAGGGTGAGGGAGATGACGAGGAGAGAGATTGAGACTGCCCAGTCGGAGTTCGCACGTGCCAGGCACGTGTGGCAGAGGGCGCGTGAGGAGGTGGAGCGTGCGGAGAGGATGAAGGAACGCGCCACCGCCGCTGCCGCCGCCGCCGGAACCTGCATGGAGATCACCTGCCACTCCTGCCGCCAAAGGTTCAGGCCCAATAACTGATTAATTATTATGGGAATACAATCTTTGTTGTTTATGATTATTTGAGCAATTATTGGTCTTGTTACTTATAAGTATAAGAGGGTGTTTTCATGGGATATAGTGTATTATATATGACCATTGATTTCGTGAATTAGTTTAAAATTAGACCAGAAAAAAAAAAATTGCGAAACCCTAATTTGTTGATGATCAAATCGGTTTATATATATTGTTATTTTTCTATCTTTATATTTCTCTAGTGATTTATGAATTATGATATTACTGGGGTTACTAATTATTTCTGTTGATTTAGGATTACCTGATTTTTTTTTCTTCTCTTTATCTCTTCTCCATTAGCTTGAGATCATGAGTAAAGTAGAACACAAAAAGGTTTTCCCTTTTGGAACTGGGTTTTTTTTTTTTTTTAAATGAAAAGCTGTATATATCAATTTCATCAGGGATGTATACATTGATACATATATATACATACATATACATACATATGTGTATATATGATTGATGTCTGATCATGAAGATCGCATTTATATCATTATATGGCCCTGATGAGTAGTTAACCATTATACAAGTTGTATTTGGCCCTGATCATGTTAATGATTATTTGAATATTCAAATTCAGTGGAGGGTTTCTATTGTATAGTAAATTATATATGTACTTATAATCATAATAGAGAGGATAATTAACTTGTTTCCCTATCAGCTGTAAAGGGAAATATGAAAAATATCTTATTATGTTCAAACTTCAAACATCTGGGATTCCCTGAGAAAAGTCTCTATTCCTCTTCAGTTTTTGTGCATAGGTTTAATTGTCTTATATCTCTTCGAAAAGAAAAATTTGCTTTATCATGATCCTTCGATCTCCAGAATTAGGTATATTTAGATTGTAATTTCTATGCATCCAAGTATATATCATTTATAACTTAATAATCAATGAAAATTTTGATGTATATATACATTGATTTTCCTTCGATTATCATGAAATGGGTTCCAAAATTCCAATAGAAAGCCAAATTATATAGGCAATGTGTGACAGAGCTTAGTAATTAACTAGCAGTTCATAGATCGATTATAAATTTAAACCCACGGATAAAAATCTTTGAATTCTTGACCACAAAATATATCAAATATTTGTTTAGGATGTGTATATAGTTATAGTAGTTTCACTGAACCAATTTATAATTGCAAAACAAAGTAGAGATCATGCATTTCCAATATATATATATATATATATGTGTGTGTGTGTGTGTGTGTGTGTGTGTGTGTGTGTGTGTGTGTGTGTGTGTGTATAGGTATGTATGTATACAGTACTAATAATCACTTCAGTACTATGGTTATAATATAATTTTAATGGGTTGATGATGACATTGCATGTGTTAAACCATTAAATTAAGTAACTGGTAGTGCATGTACTTGGGGAATGTCAATAAAAAAATCAACATAAATAAACAACGTTAACAAGTACATTGCATGATGTTATGATTAGGATTCTTATAAAGTCAAACAATAATTAAATGTATATTAATAAAGTCTTTAGGACATAGAAGAAACGAAATTAAGATAATGATACATATACATACTAATATACAAACAAACACTTTTCCAATTCCCTACACAAATGTTATCATATACAATAACCCGCTATTTTCAAATCGAAAAGCCATTCGCTAAACCTTTTTGTTTTCTAAACACGAGTTGTTAGCAGTATTATATATCTATATCTATATATATATATATATATATATATATATATATATATGCGCGGGAATATACATGTAGATAATTGTAAATAATTAGATTATTAATGAGAATGGTAAAATATGAAAATAGTAGACACATAAATACACAATATATAAACAAGTTTCATAACACGAATTGTAGACCTTAACATAGAATACCAGAAGAAGAAAAATAAAAAAGAGAAGCGTCGAGACTCGTTTGATGTTTTTTTTTATCGTTCCGCCATAAGTATTAGAATTGATTAGAATTGATAGCATGCACTCAAAGAGACGCATTCTCTTTCTATGTGAGACTTTGGCACGTATATCGCTTCGTAACAAACTTATGGTATGTTTTAGCATTCTTTGAGCATGATTACACATCCCTCTTAGCTCTATTATTGACAAATAAATAACTAATTTTAAACATCTATATAAGAAATGACAATCTGATTAAACCTGATGATTTCGACGAGTGGATCTCACTCAAATTGTCGTCACAAAATGAACTATTTGTTTATATTAATGTGATATTTAATCCAATTGTTTCAAACACTGGCTACTGAGCATCCAATGTATTGTGTCGTTACCAAATTTTGTTCTTTTTTTTTTTACAATTTTGACAAAAATCCAGCGAATAATTAGATATTTCTTTGCCATCCAATATTTCGAAAGGACGCTTAAATTTATGAAGAAATAATCGTGGTATTTCTTCGCCATCATATATTAAACGAAACTATTGCTCATTCATCATGAAAACAGTATTTTAATATTTACACGCGACAAAGAAGTACTAAAAAATTTCATTCAATTTAGTTAAGATAAAAAAAAAATCACAAACACATAGACTATGGCTATATCCTAGAGTACCTCTTTAGCATATAATCACTAAATGTAAAAGACCCTCGAGAGGAAAGATGTATTTTTCTCTGAAGATTATATGAAGAATAAGAAGAAGAAAAAAACAGTACTCACCTATTATTTTAGGAAAACTACTTATGATCATAAAATATACGGACTTTGAAGAAGACACATGAGCTATGAGAAGAAATAGTCAAATCTGACGGAAAAAGGAGTCAAGTTTGGAACCTTTGATGATATAGATAGAAAGGCAAATATGAATCAGAACAAAAAGCAAGTTATTCACCAAAATAGGACAGAGATAGATAGCTGTATCCACTTGTATTCAAGCTCTTAACTTTTGCTCTTACTAGTACTACTACATATAGACCCCAAATACTAAAAACCAACTATATATACATACAATACATGTCAATCAATTAAACTGTAATTATTGTTTTCTTTATTGATATGATTAGTAATGTTGAACAATATATCAACCACTAGTTGGCTAGCTGAGCTCTGATATATGTCAATCATACAAAACATTGTTTTTTTTATTTGTGGCTATAAATTTATTAACGTAGATTGGAATATATATGTCAGCAAACCTTAAGATATTCACACACACACACACACACACAAAATAAAACAATTAAAATGTCATAGGAAAAGGTTAAATTATTAATCGGTCAAAATCATATATAAGATATGATATGATATGATGCAATCCAGCATGGGCCGGCGAAAGGATATCGTGTACCATCAAGAGCATTTTTTTCTTCTTCAAAGTTCAGAGAAATGAATTGATTCTGAGAAGAAAAAAAAAGTACAATGCACAAAAGGATTGCGGACTTTGGATCAAGGATTGAAAATTCGAGTAACACCGCCCCCAAAAAAAAAATTGTTCCTATATGTTGGCGATAGGAATTTTATTTCTTTTTATTTTATAAAAACAAAAATCGTCGAGATTTCAGAAAAGGCCATCGAGTTTCTTGGAAAATCCATTTTGGTAACAAATTTTTTGTCGAAAATTGGAGAAAAATTTAAATGAAAAACGAAAATCCGACATTAGCATTACCAACGGCCATTGAACTTGAAATAGAGGCGCTTTTTTGTGTTCATGCGACACACTTTATTTTCCACTTTAACTTAATCCACTATTATTTCGAAAATTTAGCTTTAATTAATAGCCACGTCAAAATCCATTTTTCTAGTAGTGACCTTCACTAGCTAATTATCGACATTTAGCATTTTAATCGTGATTTTGAGGAATGGAGCAAGTTTGGCGAATCTAAAAAATAAATGCTGGTCATTGACCTGGTAATCAATTAAGTTAATTATTGAAGCCTCTCTGCTTCAGTTAAAATCTTTCTTTTATTTCCTAGCTAGCAAACCCTACCTTATACCATTTTTTTTATGATCAAATATATATATGACTGAATGTACTAATCAATTGAACTACAGATTATCATGATATCATGAATTATCGATATATATACATATATATATATATATATATATATATATGGTGCACTTTAATCTCATAACTCAATATATAGGTTAGCAGATAATAATACATAATCTGCAAACGAAACTACATAAAAATTCAATAATATTATTTTTTTCCATATAAATCATGGAACCACCCCTAATTGAGCTATAATACTAACTGAAAAATCTTAGTGACCATGATGATATACAAGCAATAGTCCGACATGTATGTCCACTTGCATAATATATACCTTGTCTTTATCTTTTTTTATTTTTTTTATAAATAATTTTAATTGATTAAATACGAGGACCATATTTCTCTGAAGAAAGTTAATATATATGAGAAAGAAAAAATAAATACAAAGATGTAGGGCATGGTTTTTCTGAGCCCATCAAGGCAATCACTATTACCAAAAACCTTAACATTTGTCTTTTCACATTGTCCACATATGATCATGGATTATACTGTTTCTTTGTGTTTGGGAATATGATATGATATATCATGAAACATGTATACAGTGTGTGTATATATATATATATATATATATATATATATATATATATATATTTGCATCATGGCAAGAGATATATGATCGTCAAATTGATATCACCTTAGGATTATATATATGCTTAACATATATATATATATATATATATATATATATAACCACTATACACCAAACAAATACCAACACAAAGGAAAATGAAAAGGAAGTGGAATTGAATGTGTATATAAAATAATGGGTATAGCGCTATAATAATAGTTTCTTTCTTATGCCATGTTTCAATGTTTCACTTCATGTGAAAATGAAGTTCGGATGTTTCCGGTTTTATTTTATGTTAAAAGTTGTAAGGGTACTGTAGGAAAAAAAAAACACAATAATGCAAAGTTGATCAAGTTTTTATAGGGGACATAAAATGGTGGTTTCTTCAGCAAGACACGTGATGATTCATTAATAGATAAGTTTTTTTCGAAAGGGAAAAAAATACAACCGGCTGAGATATGGATTAACAAAATTCCTAAAAAAAAACAGAAGAGGACTTGGTACCAAATTATTTATAGCTAATATGCATGCATGCATTAAACCGTTAGGAGATTGTTAGTCTCACTCCCACTCTCACTCTCACTCTCACGTCATTTTCGAACCAATTGAAGATGAAGAAAGAGATGAAGAAGAGTAACACGAAAAGAGAGCTGGATATTTTGGAATCGTGGTGGGGCTAGAAAAAAAAATTATTTTTATTTTTTAATTGAGCAATAAGTCCATCGTTTTGAAGTGTGAATCACACAATCACAAGTCTTCACAAACCTAAGATATTATATATATGTAAAGGATACCAAAAGGGGTTATGTAATAATAGAGAGATGCGGATCCCACATGAAAAATAAGAAGCCATTGTGATATCACGGCCAATTTATTTTTTATTTTGTCCGCAAAATAAAAAGTACTGTAAAAAACGAGTATATTTTTTTTTTTAAGCCATTGTGTATATTTCTCTATATATTATACGTACTATATTTCATTTCCCACCAATCAACTGATGAATTATTGTCTTTGCATTTCAGTAGAAAGAATTAAAAACTTCTCTAAATAATGAATGAAAAAAAAACTGTGTATATTTATACATTCGCATATATGACGTGATATCATATTAACCATAAAATAATACCACCTATTAACTAATGAGCTAATTTGGTATTGCTATGTTTTAAAAAAAAAATTGATTTTAATTCTATTGTAGAAAAAAAATAATACTGTTGTAAAAAGTATATAAGTGTTTGATAAATATTTTTAGAATAATTGTTGCTAGAATTAGATTTTGTGTTTATTAAAATTAATAAAAATAAAATGAATAGATATATTTTCTATTCATACGAAATTACATATAGTTTTTGGTACATAAAAAATATATTAAAATCTATTAAAGTGGGTGCCTATAGATTCTAAACAATAAACTAAGACTTTTGGTGATATTAAAAAAATTAGTTGATAAAAGAATTATTAGATAATTGTGGTTAAAAATTGAAAAATATAAATATATAAAAGGAAAAATTGAGGAAAGAGAATATGTAAAAGCTACGTAACTCAAAAGCACTAAATTCCTAGCTTAGTTATTTAGTGTAATATATATATAAAAAAAAATACTTTTCAACTTTTATAAAAATTTATTTTAACCAAACACTTATAAACAGTTAAAATAACTAAAAGCACCATTTAAAAGCAATCACAAACACATCCGATTTAACGAGCTAGTAATATCCCCTACTAAATCCACTTGCATTAAATATCCCACCGTCTAATAATATAAAAACAATGACCGACCAGAGAAGAAATGAAGAAGAAGACTGGAGAGAGAGAGAGAGAGAGAGAGAGAGAGAGAGAGAGAGAGAGAGAGAGAGAGAGAGAGAGAGAGAGAGAGAGAGAGAGAGAGAGAGAGAGAGAGAGAGAGAGAGAGAGAGAGAGAGAGAGAGAGAGAGAGAATTTGGGAACTGTTGAACAATTCGTTCTAACAGAATTTCATTCAGATTGATTGATTGATTACAGTCAGTTATAATTACACTTATATAGTCAGCGACTCTTAACTGACGAGTTAGTTACAGCCACTGAGAATTAGTTACACTCGAGCCTGATATGCTGAGCTGGCATTGATGACTAGGCTACTCTTATTCACACGCCCCCTTGAGCTGGACGGTCGTCCTCAGCGTCTAGATGCAGGCGAGAGCTGAGTTCATGAAATCGAGTTTCAGGGAGAGCTTTGGTGAACATGTCAGCAAGATTATCTTCGGTGGGCACATATCGTACTTCTATTGACTTGCCAGCTACCAGATCACGAATGAAGTGAACATCTACTTCGATGTGTTTGGTTCGAGCATGAAAAACAGGATTCGAAGCCAGTGCACCAGCACCTAAGTTGTCACACCAGATGATCGCCGTTGACGGTGAAGGACAAACGTTCAGCTCACTCAGCAAGGAGCAAAGCCATACCAGTTCAGTTGACGTTTGAGCAAGTGCCCTGTACTCGGACTCTGTGCTTGATCGAGACACAACATTTTGCTTACGTGCTGACCAAGTTATCAGGTTACCACCAAGCAGCACCACATAGCCAGTTGTGGATCGACGATTGTCAGAGCAGCCTACCCAGTCAGCGTCAGAAAAGGCTTCAATGGCAAGTCGTGGAGCTGGTTGAAAGGAGAGACCGTAGTGAAGTGTCCCCATGACATAGCGAAGTACCCTCTTGCAGGCCTTCCAGTGAGATTCACGAGGACTCTGCATATATTGACTCAACTTGTTTATGGCAAATGCTAGATCAGGTCTGGTGAGTGTCAAGTACTGAAGACCTCCCACCAGCGACCTGTAGACTGTAGGAGACTCTAGCAATGGCGTGTCATCATCAGCTGTAAGTGACTTGGAAGAGATCATGGGAGTAGGACATGGTTTTGCCTCAACCAGGTTTGCCTTGGCCAGCAAGTCAAATGCATACTTGGTTTGAGTGAGTCTGAGGCCAGTCTTCAGGCGAGTTGATTCAAAGCCTAGAAAATGACTTGAAGAACCAAGAGATCCAAGTGACTTTAGGGCAAAATTAGCATTCAAGTCACTGATCACTCATTTGATTTCTGAATTGTCATTCCCTGTGATGAGGATGTCATCCACATAGACAATTAGATAAAGCCATACTGACCCAGAGTTGTAGAAGAACAATGACGTGTCACTCTTGCTGTTGTGAAAGCCCCATGAGATCAGATATGAATGCAGTTTATCATACCACGCCCTTGGAGCCTGTTTGAGGCCGTAGATGGCTTCGATAAGTCTACACACATGATTCGGATTAGCTTGATCAACGAAGCCAGGAGGTTGATGCATGTATACAGTCTCTTGCAGATCGCCATTGAGGAATGCATTATTAACATCTATCTGCTGAATATCCTAATTGTAGGTGACGGCAAGAGTGAGCATGACTCGAACAGTTGGTTGTTTGATGACTGGACTGAATGTTTCAAAATAATCAAGACCATGAGTCTGCTGAAACCCTTTTGCAACTAGGCGTGCTTTGAATCGATGTATAGACCCATTTGGCTTGTACTTGACTCTGAAAACCCATCGGTTGTCCACTATGGGTGCATAAGATGGCATGGCGACAAGCTCTCATGTGTTGTTCTTGTGAAGGGCAGACAGTTCATCCTCCATAGCAGTCAGCCAACGATTGTCTGATAGTGCAGCTGAGACATTGTGTGGTTCCGCTTCAGCAGCATGGCTTAGAAGTGCTAACTGTGCTGTCAATGCCTTTGGCTTGAAAATGGCTGAACGAGCACGAGTGGCCATGGGATGTGACGAGTTTGTGGCTGGTCTGAACATTGGGGGTAAGGTGTTTGTGGCTAACTGGCTGTTTGTAGGGTCTGAGGTTGAACTGATGGGTACAATTTGTAGCTGGGAGTTTGAGTCCTGAGAGTTTGAGTTGATGGTGGTATTTTAGGGGTTATTTGGGTCAACTGGATTGTTTGAGGAGGGAATAGAGTCACTGGTGGTTGTTGGTGGTATATGAGTTGTAAGAAATGGAGTGCCATTTTCAGTTGTAATAGCTGTGGAAGAGATGTTTGTGGTTTTGTCTGACAGGGCATAAGGAAAATGTGACTCATCGAAAGCAACGCTTTTGGCTATGTATACCCTTCCTGACTTATGAAGGCACTTGTAGCCTTTGTGTTTATAACTATAGCCAATGAAGGTGCATAATATTGCCCTGTGATCTAGCTTGTGTGCATTGTATGCACGAATGTGTGGATAGCAAGCACAGCCAAATACCTTCAAAGCTTTGAGATCAAAAGACACTTTGAAAACAACTTTAAACGGAGACTTGTAGTTGAGTGTTGACGAAGGTAACCTGTTGATCAGGAAGATAGCAGATGAGAAAGCATGCCACCAGAATGTCAGAGGCATGTGACTCTCAACGAGTAAAGTCAAGCCTAACTCCACTGTATGACGATGCTTGCGTTCCACGCGACCATTCTGAGCATGAGTGTGAGGGCAGGGATGTCTGAAGATTATCCCAAGATGACTCAGCAGGGTTGCAAAGGACCTGAACTCTCCTCCCCAATCAGTCTGTAGACATTTTAGCTTGCAGTGGAAGAAACGTTCAACATGAGACTTGAACCTCACAAAGACCTGTTTTGCTTCATCTTTTATCTTCAGGGGATAAAGCCATGTGAACCTGGTATGATCATCCTGTTAGGAATTCTTGCCCACGAGAAGATACTTATGTAAATTCTCGTTGAAATTATTAATAAAATAAAGTTTGACATTTATTATCTATTTGAATTGAAAGCGTTATTTCTTATTTAATGAGATTTATTAAACATTCATTATTCCATAGCCTCCGTATCTAACTGAGTCACGTGCTGGGCACCTGAGTTCGGGCGGTGTGCTAAAACATGGTCGATGACTGATATACGCCTGGAAAACTATATCTAAAGTCATATATGTGGAACACATAGGTGAAGGCTGATCACTATGTGGGAGCATTCTACACTTGTGGTAAGTGTACGACCCGGACGGGTCTTGCTGTAGATGTGTCGTTTAAGGACCGTTACGACACACTAACCGAGGCCACTATGATGGTCACAGTGAGACTTGATCTAAATCCTGAAGTGATCATGGACACTGGGTTATGTTACTGAGCTCTTTGACTCATTCGCTAAAAGGCTATTCATACTAATCACAGCTTATGTCTTGGGAGTTTTCTCAGAGCATAATTCGAGTGGGAAATGATTTACAGATACGGAATCCAGCCTTCCTGAAAGAAGGTTAATCTTCTCTCACCTAAGGGTTGATTCCAGAACCGATAGATTGCGCGCACTTTCGAAGTAAGTAACGTTCGAAAGAATCTTTCGCTGGGGAAGCAACAATGCTTAGGGCTGATATGTATCAAGAGAAGTATAACGGAAAATTGACTTCTCTTGACACGAGTTGAACCTGGAGGATCTTGATCACGAACTGACTATATCAGTGGACACTCGTCACGATGAGTAAATATAATTCTAGTATAAAGGAGAGTTCAGTCTTGGCTTACAAGGTGGAGTATTTGACCAAGATTAGACGAATCGATGGACAAAAGAGAAATGACTATTTCGTCTTTTTCATCGGATTTGTTAAGCTCCTATTACTAGGTCCATAGTCCCCGATTCGGCTCTGATAAATACGGATAAGAACTTTCGTATAATAATGTTTATCATTATTAATCTCACTTGCTGTAATTGTGATTGACAACATTAATTCTGGAAAACGGGTATTCGCAGAATTAAATAAATATTTATGGTAGAATTGTTTATTTATTGTTTGATCAAGTAAATAAACAATTATTAATTATTTGTTTATTGTTGGACCAAGTAAATAAATGATTAATTGGGTTTTAAGCAAGTGGGCCTTGCACACATGGAAAAATCGAATTGGGAATTTCGGCATAAGGACTTCCGCAAATCCCCTTGGCCGTGTGCCTCCAAATCCGATTTTTTCAATATTGGTATTTACCAATATTTTCTCTTTAGTTGTTTAAATAAAGGAGAGAGAAAAATATAAGATATTGTCCTATATTTTCTCCTTATTTAAAAGAAAGTATTTAGGAGAATATTTAGGAGAATAATATATTCTCCTTTATTATCTCACTAAATAAATTATTCTCTATTTAAATAAAAGAATAATATCCCATAGATATTGATCTGATGGATGAGAGAAAAAGTAGGATTCACTAGATGAGATCCAATGGCCTAGATTTAATCCACTAGTGTGAACACAATAAAAGGAAATAAAATATTCTGGAAGATTCCATGAATATCTCTTTTTTACTACTATAAATAGGGGTTCATGAGAAGGCAAAAATAAGCAATTATTTTAAGCAAATTTTGAGAGAAATTTCGTGCAACCTAGCCTCCTCTTGGCCGTGCACTTCTGCCTCCCCTCCCCTCGGAAATTCTTTTCCATTCTTAGTAAAATAAGAGAGAGATCTCGAGACACCTAGTTTCGTGATCTAGTGAGATAAAGACTGTGCCCACTCATCTTTCTTATTCGTCTCAGAGATTACGTTTCGGAAGACTAAGGTGTCATCACATCGAGTCCTTGAAGAAGGAGTTCTTTGTTGGATCGTGTGGAAGCTTGTACGTTCAAGACGAAGACGGATTGTGAAAGCTTTCAGTTCGTGAACCGAAAATCAATGTAAGTACTTGTTTACTCTTGTTTCGGTTGCTTGACTTATATGCTCTCTCATAATATTAATTAATGTAAATCTAGATCTTGTCATATAATCATTGAATTAATTAGCTCATGATTAGCGTAATTAATTACTTTTCCGCATTTATATGGTTATATGGGGGGAATCATCCCCGACAAGTGGTATCAGAGCTAGTCGATTTACTTAATTAATTGATTCGTTCATGTGATTAAATTTAACATGGTTTGAATGAATTTATATTTTGGTATGAAGTTCATGCAATTCAATATATGATTATGTGAATTGTGATTTGTGGTTGATCGTAGATTTTTTGATTCTCGCTTTTCTAGATTTTTTGTACACCCGAAATTCAAAGGGTATAGGTTTTTTGTAAATCTTTTATTATTATTATTGTTGTTGTAATCCGACGAGCGACATTCTTGATCACGACGATCGGCGAGATATGAGACGGACATACAACGAAGAAGCATGACGGACGAAGAAAGCCTTAACGACTACGCCAAAAGAAAACTTGTCACAAAATTTTTGTGACAAGTTTCGGCCATCCTCTTCTTGCAAGGCCGCGTCCTCGTGGCGGCGGCGGTCCAGTGCAGCCTCAAGTCTAAACTTGACCTAGGTCAAGATTAGAGGATTCGTCCGGACCTCAGTCCGGAAACCCTAGTGGGCCCACGGGCCCACTCATAAAAAAAAAAAACTTAGAAAAATTAAATAATTTGATATTGATTTATTTTTCTATAGGACATAAGAATGGACCTAATTGAATCCATGGGTCAATATGATTGGGCTCATCTTGATTTATTTTTAAAAGAGTCAATTAGGATACGATCAACACAAATCAAACCATGCTTGCTATGCTTATTTATTTAATTGCTTTGCCATGCTTGTATGCTATAACTTAGATCGTGTATCGTATGTTTATGGTTGTCATGAGCTTTCATTCATTAAAATTGTCTAATTAGATTAGGATAGTTAAATAATGAATGAGTTGAACGGATCGGAGAGCTTTGTCACCAAGCCGATAAGAGGCTAAGCTGAGAGGTATTTAAGAAGACCTAGTGTCTCACCTTCTCTACTGGGAGCTTTTCCGTGAAGGAATACTATTAGGATAATCAAGACTAGAATGTCACAATTTCCTAATGACTAAGCTATATCGAAACTTATTGTTTTTAAGGGTAGCTTAGAATCACTCGAGCTTTTAATATGATTTAGTAAACACGAGTGTATCACCTAGATTAAAGTTAATGATAGGAAATCAAAATACTAAAAGTATATTGAGTCTTAGGCCTCCAACATTGACACAACACCGTGAGGATGAAAGATCCCCTCGTGACCGGCGGTTTTCTAAACATGGTGGTCAGTTCCATTCGGAAGGGCTTTTCTGATTCCAATACCAAGGTTGTGTCTCTGACGATAGGTGGGAGGGTTGATCCCTGCGTGTACTAGTTACGCTAGTGCGTATGGGCTAGATTTCTTTCACTGAAATGTTGGGTCGACTCATGCATGAACCAACCGGTGGTTGCTCATGTGGCCAACGATTCCTATTAAAATGGTAGTTAGTGAGCATAGTTATGAAGGTACATGTACTGTGATTGTTCACTAATCTGAGATGGTTCTCATTTTCACTAGGTGCACTCCGTTACGTCACCAGAGTGAAACGGACTGTGACTATTAGTCGAATTACCTTAGAATATAAAAAACTGGGTCTTTTAATATCTTTAGTATTTTTCCCCGTGCTTATGCATTATGTTTTTTATTTCCTAAATTTATATGATGAATCTTTTTTCTTTTCATTAGTAATTTATGTACTTGTATTTTATTAATTTCAGCATGACTTCGAATTATGATCTCTTGAAGTATATTATGGATAACAAAATGAAGTCTGGTGAATGCGCAGTTCTCTATGTGAGAAACATGTCGGATTGGATGAATCTAGCTGCCTTTCGGGGCACAAAGATTGATGAGGCAACTCGGGTTGAAATCATTCTGAATTTACTCGCCGAGGAATACGCCGATTTTGTCATTTACTTTCGTGGTTTTGGCCCGGATTATAAAATGACGAAGTTTCAAAGCGAACTTCTTTCTTGGCGTGATGGTTTGGTAGAGTATGCTTACCATCAGGTGCAACCGAGTTTGGCACCACAGCCTTGTCCACCTTCACCAGAAGATTTACCATTAGAGAATATTCTTGTAATGGAAGGGCCATCACTTATAGTGATTCCTGATGATGATGACATCAGCCCTGAGTCGTGTAAAGGTAATGTATCGTTCACTCACTTACATGTATTAGAAGCATTATATGCTGGAGATTCTCTCTCGTCCTGGATAATTGATTAGGGGACAACTAATCATGTTTGTACAACCTTACAGGTGTTTGACTCGTGGGAGGAACTGAGGGGAGACGAACTATAGCTTAGAGTGGGGAACGGAGAGTCCATCACGGCTAAAGCTTTAGGAATAGTTCGACTCCGATTTGGAAATAAATATTTGATATTAGATTCAGTTTATTTTATTCCTGGGTTCTGTAGAAACCTAATTTCAGTTTCTGAATTACTTAAACAAAAATTTTCTTTATCTGTGAATGAGAAAACTATGAGTGTTTCTTTAGATGGAAGATTAATATGTGATGCCTTATTATATAATGGTTTATATGTATTAACTCCTGAAAATAAATGTTCATTTAATGCTGAAATGTTTAAAGTAGCTAAACCCACATCTAATAAGAAAATTAAACTGTCTAGTGATGAACAAACTTATTTATGGCACTTAAGACTTGGTCATATAAATATAAAGAGGCTAGAGAGGCTTTCAAGGCTTGGGCCGTTGAAACACCTTCAAGTGGGAACTCTGCCTGTTTGTGAATCCTGTATTGAAGGAAAAATGACCAAGCGATCTTTTGCTGGAAAAGGATTAAGAGCCACCGAACCTCTGCAACTTGTTCACTCTGACGTCTGTGGACCAATGAGTGAGGCTGCGAGAGGCGGTTATGAATACTTCGTCACATTTACTGACGACTATTCTAGATATGGTTTCATTTACCTAATGCAACGAAAATCTGAAACTTTTAGTGAGTTCAAAGAATTTCGTGCTTGTGTTGAAAACCAATTGGGTAAGACTATTAAGACCTTTCGATCGGATCGGGGAGGCGAGTTCTTAGACAATGAGTTCACCGATTACTTGCTTGAGCATGGGATTGAGTCGCAATTATCGGCTCCTGGTAACCCTCAACAAAATGGGGTTGCTGAAAGGAGAAATAGAACTTTATTAGACATGGTAAGATCCATGATTAGCTACTCTTCACTTTCAACATCTTTCTGGGGTTATGCATTAAAGACTGCCATGTATATCTTAAATCAAGTTCCTTCAAAATCTGTATCCGAAACACCCAAAGTACTATGGAATGGAGCACCTGAAGGTTTGCGTCACTTCCGTATTTGGGGTTGTCCCGCTCATGTCTTGAAAAAGAAATCGAGCAAGCTGGAACTAAGAACAAACGTTTTTTTCTTTGTTGGTTATCCAGAAGGGACAAAAGGAGGTATATTTTATGATCCTATTGATAGGAAAACATTCGTTTCAACTCATGCTACTTTTCTTGAAGATGATTATGTTAAAAATCATAAGCCTCGAAGTACAATTATACTCGAGGAAACTGTTAGACCAACCCCGAAGACTAACGTCCAAGGGGATCCATCTCCACCTACAATTGTTGTGAGAGTGGGAGATGAAGAAGAAAACACAAACGTTGGTCCAAGTGCTACACTGCCTCGTCGTAGTGGGAGGGTCTCTAGAGAGCCCGACCGATATCTTGGTTTTGAAGCAAACGTCGTTGCCTTGTATGCGAACGACGACGACCCCGTGTCATTTAAAGACGCCATGGTCGACTTGGACAAAGAAAAATGGCTAGAAGCCATGAATCTAGAGATAGAGTCTATGCACTCGAACTCAGTCTGGACTCTTGTAGATGCACCCGAACAAATTAGACCGATTGGGTGCAAGTGGATCTATAAGAGGAAGAAAGGAGCTGATGGACAAGTTGAAACCTTTAAGGCTAGACTTGTGGCTAAGGGTTTTACCCAAAGAGAAGGAATCGACTACGACGAAACCTTCTCTCATATAGCCATGTTTAAATCCATCAGAATTCTTCTGGCCATTGCCGCTCATTACGATTATGAGATTTGGCAAATGGACGTAAAGATGGCATTCTTGAATGGCTATCTGGAAGAAGAAATCTATATGGCTCAACCAGACGGATTCATAGAAAAGGGTCAAGAGCACAAGGTTTGCAAATTATTGAAGTCCATTTATGGACTCAAGCAAGCATCTAGATCCTGGAACCAAAGGTTTGATGAGGTGATCAAGACCTATGGTTTCGAACAAAACCTTTCTGAGCCTTGTGTTTACAAGTACTCGAAGAAAGTAGTTGTTTTCTTAATCCTTTATGTGGACGATATCCTCCTTATAGGAAGCGATATTAAAGTAATGTCTGACATAAAGGAGTGGCTGGCAAAGCAATTCCAAATGAAGGATTTGGGGAATGCTGCCTTTGTTCTAGGAATCCAAATCATTCGTGATAGGAAGAACAAACTACTAGCTCTGTCTCAAGGTACTTATATAGATAAGGTACTTTCTCGCTTCTCGATGCAAAATGCCCATGGGGTGTTGTTGCCAATTCGTTCAGGAAAGTTCTTGTCGAAAGAGCAGTGTCCTAAGACACCGCAAGAAGTGGAGGATATGAGTCGAGTTCCATATGCCTCAGCAGTTGGGAGTCTGATGTATGCCATGTTGTGTACTAGACCCGACATATGCTATGCAGTGGGAGTTGTTAGTAGATACCAGTCAAACCCTGGTCAAGAACATTGGATAGTTGTTAAGCATATCCTAAAATATCTTAAGAGAACTAGAGACATGATGCTTGTATACACAAGTAATGACTTGGTGATACAAGGATACACTGACTCTGATTTTCAGGCAGACCGTGACATGTTGAAGTCAACGTCTGGATCAGTGTTCACTCTCAATGGAGGAGCGATTGTCTGGAGAAGCATTAAGCAATCTAGTATCGCAGACTCTACTATGGAAGCTGAATATATTGCAGCTTTCGAGGCAGCCAAAGAGGTTGTTTGGCTTAAGAATTTCTTAGCTGAACTGGAGGTAGTTCCTAAAATGAACGAGCATGTGCAACTCCACTGTGATAACACTGGAGCCATCACAAACTCGAAGGAACCTCGCAGCCATAAGAGAGGAAAGCATATAGAACGAAAATACCACCTTATAAGAGAAATAGTTCGAAGAGGAGACGTGGCAGTCATGAAGATCTCGACGTTGGACAACATTGCGGATCCAATGACAAAGGGACTATCTGAACATGTGTTCATGAAACACGTGGAAGGAATGGGCCTTAGATACATGCCATATCTTCTCTAGGTCAAAGTGAGAGATTGTTAGGAATTCTTGCCCACGAGAAGATACTTATGTAAATTCTCGTTGAAATTATTAATAAAATAAAGTTTGACATTTATTATCTATTTGAATTGAAAGCGTTATTTCTTATTTAATGAGATTTATTAAACATTCATTATTCCATAGCCTCCGTATCTAACTGAGTCACGTGCTGGGCACCTGAGTTCGGACGGTGTGCTAAAACATGGTCGATGACTGATATACGCCTGGAAAACTATATCTAAAGTCATATATGTGGAACACATAGGTGAAGGCTGATCACTATGTGGGAGCATTCTACACTTGTGGTAAGTGTACGACCCGGACGGGTCTTGCTGTAGATGTGTCGTTTAAGGACCGTTACGACACACTAACCGAGGCCACTATGATGGTCACAGTGAGACTTGATCTAAATCCTGAAGTGATCATGGACACTGGGTTATGTTACTGAGCTCTTTGACTCATTCGCTAAAAGGCTATTCATACTAATCACAGCTTATGTCTTGGGAGTTTTCTCAGAGCATAATTCGAGTGGGAAATGATTAACAGATACGGAATTCAGCCTTCCTGAAAGAAAGTTAATCTTCTCTCACCTAAGGGTTGATTCCAGAACCGATAGATTGCGCGCACTTTCGAAGTAAGTAACGTTCGAAAGAATCTTTCGCTGGGGAAGCAACAATGCTTAGGGCTGATATGTATCAAGAGAAGTATAACGGAAAATTGACTTCTCTTGACACGGGTTGATCCTGGAGGATCTTGATCACGAACTGACTATATCAGTGGACACTCGTCACGATGAGTAAATATAAATCTAGTATAAAGGAGAGTTCAGTCTTGGCTTACAAGGTGGAGTATTTGACCAAGATTAGACGAATCGATGGACAAAAGAGAAATGACTATTTCGTCTTTTTCATCGGATTTGTTAAGCTCCTATTACTAGGTCCATAGTCCCCGATTCGGCTCTGATAAAGGCGGATAAGAACTTTCGTATAATAATGTTTATCATTATTAATCTCACTTGCTGTAATTGTGATTGACAACATTAATTCTGGAAAACGGGTATTCGCATAATTAAATAAATATTTATGGTAGAATTGTTTATTTATTGTTTGATCAAGTAAATAAACAATTATTAATTATTTGTTTATTGTTGGACCAAGTAAATAAATGATTAATTGGGTTTTAAGCAATTGGGCCTTGCACACATGGAAAAATCGAATCGGGAATTTTGGCATAAGGACTTGCGCAAATCCCCTTGGCCGTGTGCCTCCAAATCCGATTTTTTCAATATTGGTATTTACCAATATTTTCTCTTTAGTTGTTTAAATAAAGGAGAGAGAAAAATATAAGATATTGTCCTATATTTTCTCCTTATTTAAAGGAAAGTATTTAGGAGAATATTTAGGAGAATAATATATTCTCCTTTATTATCTCACTAAATAAATTATTCTCTATTTAAATAAAAGAATAATATCTCATAGATATTGATCTGATGGATGAGAGAAAAAGTAGGATTCACTAGATGAGATCCAATGGCCTAGATTTAATCCACTAGTGTGAACACAATAAAAGGAAATAAAATATTCTAGAAGATTCCATGAATATCTCCTTTTTACTACTATAAATAGGGGTTCATGAGAAGGCGAAAATAAGCAATTATTTTAAGCAAATTTTGAGAGCAATTTCGTGCAACCTAGCCTCCTCTTGGCCGTGCACTTCTGCCTCCCCTCCCCTCGGAAATTCATTTCCATTCTTAGTAAAATAAGAGAGAGATCTCGAGACACCTAGTTTCGTGATCTAGTGAGATAAAGACTGTGCCCACTCATCTTTCTTATTCGTCTCGGAGATTACGTTTCGGAAGACTAAGGTGTCATCACATCGAGTCCTTGAAGAAGGAGTTCTTTGTTGGATCGTGTGGAAGCTTGTATGTTCAAGACGAAGACGGATTGTGAAAGCTTTCAGTTCGTGAACCGAAAATCAATGTAAGTACTTGTTTACTCTTGTTTTGGTTGCTTGACTTATATGCTCTCTCATAATATTAATTAACGTAAATCTAGATCTTGTCATATAATCATTGAATTAATTAGCTCATGATTAGCGTAATTAATTACTTTTCCGCATTTATATGGTTATATGGGGGAATCATCCCCGACACATCCAGGAAAGCAATATAGTATCTATAACCCTCACTTGTTAGTATAGGTGCTGGTCCCCACAAGTCAGCATACACAATGTCTAGAGGATTTTTGGCATGAGAGTCAGATCTTGGAAACACAACATTCTTTGATTTTCCAATTTTGCAAGCAGTACAGAAGTCTAAGTGTTTTGCATTGCCTTTTTTGACATTGGCTTTTTCTAATGCTATAGAGAGGACTTTTGTACAAGGATGTCCTAACCTCTTGTGCCATAGGTTTAGATCACTGGACATAGTATTATTGCTAGTACAAGTATGTAAATTCTGATCTTTATCTGAGATGGTTGATGTGAGAAGTGCTGATGTAGATTGAGATTGACTTGAAACTTGTCCTCTTGAGTCCTTGAGCTTTGAGAGATCAAGTTTGTAGAGATCATCCTTGAGCTCCCCTATTAGAAGGACCTGCCTCAAACTCTTGTCCTTGATTTCACAGCCATCACACGAAAATTCAGCAACCACATTGTTATCTCTAGTGATTTTTGAGACACTTACTAAGTTCTTAGTGATTTTAGGCACGTGTAGAATATTTTTCAGAACAATATTCTTTGGCTGCAAAGTTTCCTATGTTCAAGATAGGGATAGTATTACCATTACCAACAACAAGTTTCTCCTTGCCTTTGTAGTTCTCTGAGACAGCAAGATTGGAGAGACTTGATGTGATGTGGCTTGTTGCTCCACTATCAACATACCAGGACGGATCATCAATTGTGTCTTGAGTTGCAATGAGTGCAGTGGTATGAGGAGATTGATTTTGTGCTGTAGAGGCACTTGGAGTCTGATACGCTTGGTCAAACCTGAACCAACACACTGAGGCTAGATGACCTGACCTTGTGCAGATCTGACAGACTAGTCGATTTCCACGACCTCCACGTCCTCTAGCTCCACGTCCACGCCCCCTGGATTGTTGAGATCCACGTCTTCTTGACCGATTTTCAGCAACATTAGCCGAGGAATAGCTCAGATCCAGAGTAAGAGCTGAGTTTTGCTGATCAAGTCGTGTCTCATGGCACTGAAGCAGGAATTGAGCTTCAGACAGCGAGACTGAGTCTGGTCGAGCGGTGAGGATAGCCACAACGGAATTGAACTCTGCATCAAGTCCTCCGAGCACATAGAGAAGTAGCTCATCATCGCTTACTGGTTGTCCAGCGGCAGCGAGATTGTCCGCGATCACACGTACTTTCATGATGAATTCACTGATGCTGAGCGCACCTTTCTTGATTGTTTGAAGTTGAACTCGGAGTTGAAGAAGCCTTGCCTTCGAACTTACGGCGAACAGTTGGAGAAGTGCGGACCAGATCTGAGCAGAGGTTTGGCATCTCGACACGTAGCCAAGCATAGATTCCGATACTGAAGACATGAGCCAGGACATAATGGCTTGATCTGTGCGATGCCAGATCAAGAACTCAGGATTTGGCCTGGTTCTGAGGACGGAGGCGTTTTCACGGACTGTGTTCTCAGTTTCGATCGCCATTGATTCCGTCACTGAATTTTCTTCGATTTGAACAAACTGAGTCGGAATTGACTTAGATCCATCGAGAAAACCTTCTAGGTCGTGCGCGCGAATCGCTGCAAGCACTTGTGACCTCCAGAAAAAGAAATTGTCGCGATCGAGCTTGAGTGTCGTCGGAACCAGATGAGCAGCGATTGGGAACGCATTTCCAGGATACGCCATTGATGCTAGTCGGAATGCTCTGATACCAAGAGAAGAAATGAAGAAGAAGAAGACTGAACAAGAGAGAGAGAGAGAGAGAGAGAGAGAGAGAGAGAGAGAGAGAGAGAGAATTTGGGAACTGTTGAACAATTCGTTCTAACAGAATTTCATTCAGATTGATTGATTGATTACAGTCAGTTATAATTACACTTATATAGTCAGCGACTCCTAACTGACGAGTTAGTTACAGCCACTGAGAATTAGTTACACACGAGCCTGATATGCTGAGCTGGCATTGATGACTAGGCTACTCTTATTCACACGACCATAGACAACAAATTTATCATTATCCCACAAGTATTACTCTCATAGTATATTATATTACCTATATTATAACCAAAATTAGTCTCGATAGAGTGTGTCGAATGTTGTATATATAATTTGATTTGGTTAAACATTGTTAGGTTTACTTAGGAAAATTGTTAATCAAGAACGTGAAGTTAAAAAGAAATTTGATCAAAACTAATTCTTATAAACTTTTTAATTAACTTTATTTACTTATGAAAGCTGTCCGAACATAAAGTTCACATGAAAAGAAAAATGTGAAATAAATGGCGTAAATATGTATCACATTTATTCGCTAATATATATGGCGCGATGCTGCCGTTGAAGATAAATATTTTGCGAAGATCTTCGGATAATTTATCAAAGAAGATTCAATTGATATTCAGTATAGCCAAATTTTAAATAGAGGAATTTTTTATGACATTCTCACCAAAGATTTGACCTAGGTTATTACTTCGATTGATTCCTTATTCTTCATCATTTCTTCATTACTCCTTAATCTCAAATTTTCCCTCTATGTATATGTTGGTCGTTGCTGCCACATCGGCGAATCTCAAGTACTCTCTCTCTCTCTCTCTCTCTCTCTCTCTCTCTCTCTCTCTCTCTCTCTCTCTCTCTCTCTCTATCCACGCGTGTTGTGTGTTGGACCTTGGGATTGCTGCTCTCGGGTTTCCGTATGGCTTTTAAGGGGTATGCATCACGGGAATAATGCCTTGGAGACGGAGTGAATTGCTATTCACTTGGGAGTCCTTGCTCGGTTTAGAACTATCTCTAATCTAAAACTTTTTGTCGACATCCTGAGCTCATACAAGTGTTGAAGCTAGAGGCAAGAACCCTTCATGGCGTATGCATCCTAATTGTTTATGGCTATAGTGGACCTAAGTGCCTCTTTCAATTCTATTTCTTTTGTTTGAGTTTGACGAAACTTCAATTTCGGGCAATGAACTTTGTAATGGGCCTTAGAATCTCAAGTTTCTGGATTTTTTGTAAGGAAAATCTAGTTATGTGCGGGATAAATGTACGGCTATTACCGTTTGTTAATGCGAGGTATTTTTTTCGCACTTTTTTAAGATATCGGGAAGATTTTAATGAGATCCATTTTAACGTTTAAAAAACACAACTTCTCAAAATATCATATTACTTAGTCGCACTAGTTTTAACTTTTACCCATATCACATGTCCGATTCTAGCATTAAAAAAATTAGTTAAAAAATAAAAGTTAAGAAAAGTCCCACAATATTGAACATAAAGTAATGAAAGATGATAGTCAAATTGTTTAAATACAAGCTATCGTGAATCAATGCTGTTACAAGTTGTACTAATATCAGTTAGAACAAAGATACAATAGAAAAGGTAAATACTCGAGGTTCGACTTGTAGCATCGACTCCGAATCTCACTTTGCCTCTCCTAGATTTGCTGATAATTTGTGTGTGTGAAAAATCAAAACGCATATTAATTGAAAATCCAATAAAAAATTATTTCACTATGAAAACTAATATAGTTATATTAGGTGTATATTTTTTTATAACTTCCACGTATAAAAATTTGGCAATTTAATTGAAAATCCTGAAACGCTTATTATTTTGCAATCTTAAAGTGTTAAGGGATCTATTTCGTATGATTTTCTTTATTAAATTGTTTTTAATACAACTTATTATTTATATTTATTTAAACATTTACATTTGAAGTATAGGTTTATATTTGTTATTATATTTCTTACATGTAACAAATTACAAAATTATAGCTAAGTCACATGAGATTTATCATTTGTATTTTAGTCAATGTTTGGTTAATAATTTTAGAAATTAGTCATTTTGATCACGTTACAACTTGGAAGTGATAATAACAGTGAAAATTATTCAATTTGGTGACGTGGAAATTTTGTTGATAATAACTTGATATGGGTGATCATTCGGGGAGCTACTCGGAATGAGGATTGAGACTTTTTCGGGGTGTATGGACCTTCTTATGCGAGAGATCATCAAGCCTTTTGGAATTCTCTTCTCCACATGATCTCTAATGTTGGGAGGCCGTGGTTCTTGATTGGAGATCTCAACCAGATTGGCTCCAAAGAGGATAAGGTTGGGGTGCCCCGGCTTCTCGAAGGAAATGCGGTATTCTCAGGAATTTCTTCAACAAGTCCGGGGGGGGGGGGGGGGGGGGGGTGGGTTTGGGCGGCCAAGGTGGTCATTTCACGTGGTGCAACAGGAGGAAGGCGGATGCTCGGGTTAGGGAAAGACTTGACCGAGCGATTGCTAGTCCGGAGTGGCTTCTCAAATTTCATGCGGCGGGAGTCAAGGTACTTCCTATTGTGGGCTCCGATCACGCTCCCATCATTATGGATTGTTCTTTTTCCTTGCCGTCGCACCTACTGGGGGCGGTAAGGTTTTTTCATAACCCTTTTCCCCTTAAAAAAAGTGTAAAAAAGATACGGATCCATAAGATATTTATAAGAATTTAAAAAATTACTCGTTATAATAACAGTGAAAATTAGTCAATTTGGTGACGTGGAAATTTGGTTGATAATAAGAAGAATAAATGTAAAACCAAAATATTTTGTTTAAGTATAATAATAGAGATTTGTAACAATTAGGCCAATTTAAACATGTGATTTTGGATCTAGCCTACGTTTTGAAAATTTTTAGGGATATAGTCAAATGGCTTATGTGGCAATAATTAATGTCTGATTTGCCCTTATTTATTAACAAATTATCATTTCTCTCTCCTATTTTTTCTTTTTTTTTTTTCATCAAAACTTCAAAAATTCGTATATTTCTCATACGAACTCGAAATTGAGTGATTTCATATTCTACAAAATCGTGGCGTCGAGATCTTTAAAAATAGACTCATTGTATATTTTTTCATTATGTTTAATGCATCATATTTACGTTTCCATTTATTTTTTGATAATTTTAAAAAAATTCAGTTATTTCCATATTTAATGTAGTAATGTGATTTTTCTATATCTATGGTATTAAGCATGATTTTTCATCAAACACAATGGATCTATTTTTGAAGATCTCGGGGTCACGAATCCGTAGGATTTGGAATCACTCAATTTTGAGTTCATATGAGATAGATATGGTTTTTTGAAGTTTTTATGTAAAAAAAGTGTATGAAAAAAGTAAGAGAGATAAAATGACGAATTTGTTAATAAATAAAGTCAAATCAGACCTTAATTATTGCCACATAAATCTGTTGGCTATTTCCCTAAAAGTTGTGAAACGTAGGCTAAAAACAAATTTCGTAGTTCCATTTTGGCTATTTTGCTACACTGCCCAATAATAATATATCGTGTACATATACATATTAATTAAGTATTAATCAACCTTTGATTTATGGAAAATTAGTATGAAATGGTCAATTCAAACTAATTGTTTAGCAAAATAGCCATAGTTTCATTAGTTTGGTAAAATAGCCCCAGCCCTAACCTAGCACAGCTCTCGGTCCTCAGCCCCGTCCCCGATCTGAGGAGCCACAGCCTCGACGAGATCGACAACTCCGACCTCCGCCAGTGCATTGTCGTCATCTGCCGGAGTCACCACACTAGCATTGTCAATCTCCTCGGTGCCTCCGTCTCCGACTTTCTCGCTGGAGTCAGCCTCGCCGATTGCCTCCGAAACCCTAGAAACCCTAACTTCACAGTCCTCGACACCTGGATCTAGCGGATCCAGATGGCCGCCGACCTCGCGCACGGGATCGAGCGGAACCGAAGCTCCGACGGAGGAGGTCTCGCGTCAGGCGGCGATGGCGGATTTCAGAGCTAGGTTCGGGATCACGGAGGTGAAATCCGCGGTGGAGGAGTTGGACATGATCGGAGAGAAGGTCAGGGCTCTGCAAGCATCGGTGCAGGCTCGCTCGAACGTGTGGCCTGAGAAGACGATCGCCGGCTCCGCCATTAACGTGTCGGTGTTCATGCTGTTCGCGAATTGGATTTTCAGATTGTCATTAATTTTAATCATGTCTTTATTAATTTTAATCATGTCTTCATTAATTTTAATCTTGCCTTCATTAATTTTAGTCCTGTTTTCATTGGCCATTTTGCATGTACTTGACAAACTTGGGCTATTTTGAAAATCTTTAAATTTTATTTGGCCATTTAACAGTTGGACCCTTGATTTATCGACGGTAAGACTAAAATAAAATCATTCAACAATTCTAGAGATTTGGATAGATGTAATGTACCGCTTTTTATGGCAATTGATTTTGTTTTGTTACCAAATTACTTTAATAAGTATTAAATCATATGTAACTGTGGCCCACAATTACAATACGTGGGGTATGAATGAGATGCTTTTCAAAAAAAAAAAAAAGATGAATAGAAAGATCACTTCTAGTTCTAAATTCTAATAGCATTTTCTAAATTTAATGCCTCAAATATTTAAGTTTTTTTTACTCCATAACCATTTTTCTATTATATCGTAAACAAACGACAAGTGTATATGTCGTTCATGATCTTCGTCTACAGGGATCGAATTAAAAAAATAAAAATAAAATAACGCCAAAACGGAATGAACAGAGAGAGAATCGTATGTACAACAATGGAGATTGAAAAGCCAGGCATATCGAACCCTAATCAACAATCCGATATCACGAACCAGACGAAGAACGACCAGAAGGGAACGAAGAAGAGCGCGTCCAGTTTCGCGTTCTGCGAGGTCTGCAAGCTCAATCACGACCACGGTCAGCGTCACAAGTACTTCCCGAGCCACAAGAAGTCACTGTCGATCGTCTTCTCCAAATTAAAGGCCAAGCTCTCAGATATACGATTCTTCCTGAAAAACCCTAGCACTCTCCGTCCTGAACACGCCTCTCGCAACCGTCTATGGTGCCTCTTCTGCGACCGTGACGTCGACGAGATCGGAAGCTCATTAGCCTGGTATGATTTGCTTCTCTCTGAGAGATTCTAGTTACAAACACAAAAGATCATCGCATGTTTGGATTTCAATAAGTTAGAACACCGTGCAATTTTAATTGGTACTTTTGTGCTTTGCAACGAGGTTACAGTGAAAATATCCTCACTCACCTCGCGAGCATTGATCATCTGAAGAATTTGAAGCATTTTTTATGGAAACACGGCGGAGATTCAGGCTTGGTTGACAAATTTAGGATAACAGACGATGAGTTTTCAAAGGTACTGATCTCTCTCAAATTTCATTGATATTGGTCCAAGAACAGAGATTTTTCTTTTCTCATATGTTATTGACTTGTCATTGCAGTGGAAGAAAAAGTGCAATTCGATAAAGAAAGAAGAGGCTCGATCTAGTAAAGCGTGTGAAGGACTGGTTGTTGGACCTTCAAATGATATCCACAGTGAATTTGGCCATGTTAATTCTAATAGCTGCTTATATAATAATAATAGTAGTAATGCTTTCCCTGTTGATTCAACGGTTTCAAATTGTGTCATGCCTTTACAATACAATACGACTGAGTATCAGAAATCTAGTTCGAAACATGTTGAGGTTGCGAATCATGGGTTGCATTTAGAAAATGCCCGCTCTTCTTTCCCGTCAAAGACGAATTTTGGCACAAGTTCAATAAATTTCAAGGGTTCCACAGGTACCATTATTTACTTATACTATAAACTCGTCTGTGTTTGGTTTTGTCCATTATAACGTGCAAAAGGTGTTACTTAAAATACTAGTATCGGCATTGATGTCTTTAGGTGGCGGATTGACAGCAAATAGACCCTAACTTTAAAATATGTGTGTTTTAGTCCTTTTAGATATCTTTATATAGTAAATTATTCATTACTCTCTTAATTTTTAATTAATCTATTTCAGACTAATTATTTCATTTTTGTAACAATTTTTAAAATTATTACTCTTATTTTTTTACCAGTAAGAATTTATTTTTTGTTTTCTAAATCTTAATTTACATATTTATGGCCCTTTTAATTAAAATAAAAACTTGGTCCCCATCGAGTTCAGTTGCCGGCTCCGCCCCTGGTGGTAGATATTATGTAGATTGTACTTTGTTTGACGCTCGTAGATTCATCACTTAACTTGAGACCCTTTCGTTTTAGGTCTTCGGAATCAGAATCTCGCTCAAAATTTGGCACTGGGATCGGCCGGAGGAAACGTGCATACTGGAGCTCTGCCTCCTTGGCTTCAATCGCACGAAGTCGATCAACTAAATAAGGGAACACAGGCAGTCTTGGATAGCTTTGTTTCCGGGCCAAGTCATCCAGGGAAGTCAAAGAAATTGAATCCAAAAAGGGTTGGAGCTGCTTGGGCAGAGTGGAGAAAGATCGAGATGGAGCTGGAAAAGAGAGGAGAGCTCGTGAAGAGTGAGTTTGATGCGAATTGGCTTCCCGATTTCGGGCGAGTTTGGCAATCCGGTACCCGGAAAGAGTCGAGGAAAGAATTCGTATCTGGTAAAAATAGTTTACCAGAGGTTAAAACCCGGTCTCCTGAGCCAGTTAGAATACAGGCTTATGTCAGCAAACGAAGTTTAGCAAAGGTTGAAACTCCGGTTTTGGAGTCGGATAATACACAGCTTTGCGTTGGGGAACAAATTTCACCCAAGGTTGAAACTTTGCCTCCAGAGCCGGTCAAATTACATCCTTACGTTAGCAAACGAATGGTAAAATTCAATTTTCAAGTAGGTATTGGATTTAAGTTTGTTCGCTGTTGCTCTTTGCTTGTATTCTATGTCCTCGCAAAGTTATCTTTTACAGCAGTTAAAACACAAAAATTGCTTAACTTGATTTAATTGGTTTTCTGCTAGTTCATTTACTTAACTGAATTCATGTTCTTGTTGCAGCTAAGAGATGCGAGTAAATGAGAGCTACTACACTAAAAAGTCTTACTACATCACCTCCAAAAAGCTTGGAATCGAAACATGAGCCAGAATAGAATGGAAGAGGAAGATAAGTTTATAAGGTGTACAGTTAGAAGTATCTGTGGTGGGTCTAACTTTACCGCTCTTAGTAAACATCAGCAACTCGTTAGAAAGTTGGATAGCGAGGACGGTATATTGTTTTAGGTGCTAATTAAATACCTGTACTATCTCTTTTGAAGAACATTCGTACAGTGTCATTTTGACCATTTTCTGTTTACTCAATTCTATTTAGAACTTGATATATGGCATGATTATTACCAGGCTTTATCAGCATAAGAGATGATCATATCCCAGGCTTTAATTTGTACTTGAACCACTTCAAAACCAAAACTATTGTGCTCTATTTGAAAATGGAGCTCAGGGTTCGGCTCTTCTGCACTGCTTTGGTCGTTTTTCATGGTCACTCTGGAATTTTTAAACATCAACACAGATAGTCTTTCCCCGCTCGAATTCATGCCTACAAAAGCGGAAGGAACGTAGAATCTTGAAAAAGACCATAAGTGTAAGTTTTTATTTTCTTTAGCTTAAGCTGCTACTAGACAATTTTCATATTCACTCTTTTTAGACATAGGCCTTTATTTGGGCTTCTAACAGCAGTACCATTATGTTAGGATCCGAGTAATATAGGATTTATAATAATTAGTATGATAATTAGGGGTCGGAGTATCATATAGTTATAAGTCGTCTACAAATAAGTACTTTTGTGGTAGGAGAAAGACGTGCTAATTGTAAAGGAGTGAACCTCTCGAAAGTTCGGCAACTATTTTTATATCTGTCTATCCTGTTTTCTATTAATAAAAGCGAGTGATGATCACAATACATTACCGTACTGAGTAACTTTAGACTATCACAACCGATTTCGAAGGAAACAACTTTGTAGAATTCATCCGACCCCTGATCCTAAAACTCCAGAGCTTCCCTTTGGCTGAAACGAGGTTCTCATCGCGCAGAAACTCCCACGAGAACCATCTCTCGATCGTCCGGTCCACATCGTGCACCACAACCTCCGTGAAACCCTGGTCCCTCCTCGACACCGCCATCGAAGCCACAGTGTATATCACTCCCATCCTCCCCGGAGCCTCCATGGAATCGCCACTCGGCCCGTCGATCACCACCACGTCCCACTCGAGCTCATACACTTCTCGGGGCAAGCCTCTCAGTGCCAATCTGCATTTCTCCGAGAAGTTAGCACAGGCCCGGTTGTTCCTCGCGTGCCTCAGAAGCTCGTAGGCCTCTTTCGCCGGTATGTCGTACTTTACCTTGTGGATTCTCGTTGTTTCGGAATTTTTAAGGGTCGCGTTTGGTATCTTGTTGGGATTGTCCTCTAAGAATACGGTGTTGCCTTTATGATTGATGGAAGATAGGGACAAGTATTCGGGTTCTAGCCCGAAAACCAAGAGATTGCAAGGAGCTCTTTGAGCGATCAGGTTTTGTAGGAGTTGGAATTCCTTCTCTGTGACCGCGGTCAGGTTCGGATAGACTCCTAGTAGGTTTGAGTTTGAAGGGGCTTGAGTTTCTTGCAAAGCAAGTAATGGAGGCAAAGAAGAAGAAGAATATGTCGTGACTGTGATTAGAAGAAGTCTGAGAATCGAAATGGTTGAAAGGACTAAGAGAAAGAATAGGATGAGTCTTTTCATGGTGAAGTTCATGTTTTTTGTTTTGGGGTTGTGTTTGTTGAGTGGAATAGAGGATAGAATCCGTGGCGTTATGATGATCGAGCGACAATACGGAACTTCTGGTGGCATTTTTCTTTCAAAGTCTCTGTTCTGGTTCCAGAAACCAGAACAGACAATGTCCTTTGTAAACAAGTACTGATCTTTTTTGTTTTAATGATTTTTACGTTAGTTATGGTGGAGATGGGTTCTACTTGGTGGATACACTTGAGTGGGAAATAAGGAAATGATTTTGCTTTTGTTTCAAGTTTTTTTTTTTTCTTTTCTTTTTTTCCTCGCCCTTTTGATTCACCTAACTACCCACTGTTGTTGGCATGTTCTATTTAGAAATATTTAAGTCATGAGATTTGGTTATTCTCAGATCATATCCATCATGATTCTTATTTTCCTCATAAGTTTCTGGGCTCGATTTAGTTTTTCCACAGAGCGAATTCATATGCGTGACGCTATTCACATATACTTAGCTTAATGTACGCCAACCCCATTTTTATTAAATGGTAAACAGACATACTAATGAATTTTAACAAAATTCTCATGTCTAGCTAACTCCTCCCACTAATTTTTCATACTCAAGTGACAAGAATATTTTTGGTATCGCTTTCGAAGTTTATTATCACGATTCAAGTTTAATGCATAAACATGTTCATTCTTCATCATTTTTAGCATAACTACATACTTGTAAGTAACATCATGGTCTAAAAAAACTGTGTCACACAGAATTACATGTTTTTAAAAATGAATTGTGATTTCCCTCAAAAAAAAAAAAAAAGGAATTGTGATCATAAATCATCTCTTTAACATAGTGCAATACTCATGTTGGCACTCATTAGATCCGCCCACAACTTGTCAATACGTTACAATTTTTTTTTACACTCGAGCTGATTTGACTAAGCCTAACCAATGACCACACACATCATAGTAATTAAGAAATAAAAATACATAGAGAAACCATGGTTGAAATTTTCAAGATAGTAACGTTTTAGTTTCAAAGGGGAACAAGGAGTCTTGTACTTATCTCTGATGTTCTATTTATCAGTTTAGTTAGATTAACTCTCTCAACTAATTAATAAACGAATAACTTTCACTTGACCCTCTCCCCAGTTCTTCTCTGTATACATAGTCGGAGAGGGTATACCACTAAATCGGAAGTTCGGTACGGTAGTCGCTAAAAGTCTAATTCTTCTAGTAACGACTTTCAAAGTTCAATCTCTCAAAATACAACGCTTTATTCATAAGTCTAAAAAAAGGAAAATAAAGGGCTTATTTTCTGTGGATGACAGTTTCTTCGTTTTTGTCTAAGAATAAAGATCCAAACTTTAGTTTAAATTAAAAAAAAAAAAATGAAGAGAAGATTTGAAGTGTCACAGCCAATTGCAATCTTATTTTTTTTTTCCAACTGAAATAGTGCAAACATAATTTGTGGCTTTGATGATGCTTTACGAGAACACCCTTGAATTAGTCTTTTTTTTTTTTTTTTTTTTTTTTATTTAAGATGGAGGCCTCATCTCATCAATCAAAAGTGCTCGAGAGGAAAATCATATGGGAAAGCAACATAATTATAACAAGAAGACACAACAAGCAGTTTATCACTATCAAGAAATCTAAAACATGACAATAAGTTTCTATTACATACTAACCAAAAGTTCCTTCTCTCACAACCACAATAAAAAATAAAAATAAAAAAGCAAGCAAACCAGTCTCTCTCAGTACTTGATTCTTCCATCGCCTTCGGTGATGATATCCTTAAACGCGCCTCCGCTCGGAATCATCGGCAAGACATGTTCCTGATGAGGAACAATCACGTCAAGAAGGTACGGCCCGGGAGTCTCCAACATGACTTTAATCGCTCCTCTTAGCTCGTCCCGGCTAATCACTCTCTTCGCCGGAACCCCAAACCCCTCAGCGATCTTCACGAAATCCGGGTATATCTCGTCCTCCCTGGCCGGGTCCCCGAGGTAAGTGTGGGCCCGGTTCGCCTTGTAGAACCGGTCCTCCCACTGGACCACCATCCCGAGATGCTGATTGTTGAGAAGCAACACTTTGACCGGAAGATTCTCGACCCGAGCCGTGGCGAGCTCTTGAACGTTCATCACGAAGCTCCCGTCTCCGTCGATGTCGATCACAGTCCGGCCCGGGTTCGCCACCGCGGCCCCGATCGCCGCCGGAAGCCCAAATCCCATCGCTCCGAGCCCGGCTGAGGTCAGCCATTGCCTCGGCCGCCGGTACTTGTAGTATTGAGCCGCCCACATTTGGTGTTGACCAACTCCGGTCGAAACGAAAGCCGACCCGTCGGTCAACTCGTCCAAAGTCCGGATCGCGAGCTGTGGCGGGATCAGCGAGTCGTCCTCGAACGTGTTGTAGCTCAATGGAAACTTCATCTTCTGCTCGTCGAGCTCGGACCGCCAAGCCGAGAAATCGAGCTTGGTCTTCTTCGATCCGAGGATTTTGTTGAGTCCGGTTAGGGCGGGTTTCAGGTCGCCGCAGATCGACACGTGTGGCTGCTTGTTCTTCCCGATCTCAGCCGAGTCGATGTCGATGTGGACGATCTTCGCCCGGCTCGCGAAAGCCTCGAGCTTTCCCGTGACCCTATCGTCGAAACGAACACCGAAAGCCAGCAACAAATCCGATTTATCCACCGAGTAGTTCGCGTAGACCGTCCCGTGCATCCCCAGCATATGAAGAGAATGTTCCCCGTTCATCGGGTAAGCTCCGAGCCCCATCAAAGTACTCGCAACAGGGATTCCGGTGAGCTCGACGAATCGCCTCAGCTCTTCGCTCGAGTCCAAACACCCTCCACCAGCGTAAAGCACCGGCCTTTTCGCCTCGGAGACGAGCCTCACAATCTGCTCGAGAAGCTTCGGGTCGGGATTCTTCGGGACCCGCGAAAGGTACCCCGGAAGCTTCATCTTCCTTCCCCAATCGGGCACAACAAGCTGCTGCTGAATATCCTTGGGAACGTCGATCAAAACCGGCCCGGGGCGACCGGAATTCGCTAAAAAGAAAGCTTCTTTGACGACCCTAGGAATGTCTTCAACGTCAAGGACTAGGTAATTGTGCTTGGTGATGGAACGGGTTACCTCGACGATGGGGGTTTCTTGGAAGGCGTCGGTGCCGATCATGCGGCGGGGGACTTGGCCGGTGATGGCCACGATGGGGACGGAGTCGAGGAGAGCGTCGGCGAGGCCGGAGACCAGGTTGGTGGCGCCGGGGCCGGAGGTGGCGATGCAGACGCCGGGGCGGCCGGAGGAGCGCGCGTAGCCCTCGGCGGCGAAGACCCCGCCTTGTTCGTGGCGGGGAAGGACGTTGCGGATCGAGGACGAGCGGGTCAGGGCTTGGTGGATCTCCATCGACGCGCCGCCGGGGTAGGCGAACACGTCGGTGACGCCCTCGCGCTCCAGGGCCTCCACGAGGACGTCGGCGCCCTTGCGCGGCTCGTCGGCGGCGAATCGGGAGACGAAGGTCGTCGGTGACGTTGTTGTTTCGGTGGAGACGAAGGAGGCGGCGGCGCGTGGGGGGACGGCGGAGCAGGAGATGGGGAGTGGGAGGGGCTTGGCGGCGCGTGGGGCTTGGCGGAGGAGAGAGGGGGTTTTGAGGGGGAAGGCGAATCTGGCGGCGGCGGAGGAGGAGGGTTTCGGAAGGATTGTGGAGGAGGAGGACGGTGAAGGTATTGTGGCCGCCATTGTTGACATCAAAGGATAGCTCAGAGAGAGGGAGAGAGAGTGGCTAAAGTCGAATTTGTGGCCACGGAGTTACGCTAAAGTATTAGGCTTTTTTTTCCTTTTTTTTTTTTTTTTTTTTGCCCTTTTGTTTCGCCTTTGTTTGAGTGACTGTTGAAGAACTTCGGGGCTACTCGATTTTATAGAAATTTTTTATTAAGAAAAAGAAATAGGAATAGAAATAGGATTATATTTATAGGATACAAAGATAGCTATTTGAACCAAGGATTTAAAAACCGGGGGAACCGGACGGGAACCGGTCCGGTTCCCCTTTTTTGGAGCTCCCCGGCACCGGAACCACCAAAACCGGAACTTTCCGGTGGTTCCGGGAAAACCGTCGCGACCCAGACCATTTTTGCCAGCTTTCCGACCGGATCCCGCCGTCCCGCCCATTTCCCGACGCGACGAAGGCCAAATCTTCCCAGATCCCGTCGGTAACCCCTTTCCCGGTCCACTTCCCGGCCAAATTTTATTTTTTGATGATTTTGAGTTTAAAACTTGAAATTTCTTGATAATTTTTTAAGATTAAGTATAAATTGATAGTTGTGAACTTAAATGTAGTGTTGATTTAAGGTTTGTGTTCATGATTCTAATTTTTTGTAATTAATCCGAATTATTTGGTAATTTTTTGATTATTTAGTGATGATTAAGGTTATGAACTTATGATGAAGTGGTTTATTGATTTATGAAGATATTTTGTGACTTGTTTTTAATTTTAGAAATTTTGTGTTGATGTTTGTAATTTTTTTTTATTTAATCCGAATTATTTGATAATTTTGTGATTAGTTAGTGATGATTAAGGTTATGATGAACTTGTTTACTGATTTATGAATAAATTTGTGACTTGTTTTTAATTTTAGAAATTTTGTGTTGATGTTTGTAATTTTTTTGGATTTAATCCGAATTATTTGATAATTTTGTGATTAGTTAGTGATGATTAAGGTTATGATGAACTTGTTTATTGATTTATGAAGAAATTTTGTGACTTGTTTTATCCTACGTACTTTGTATGTTTTTTTTGTATATTTCTTTTCTGAATTCCCCTCGATAAATACCGGTATTTGACGGTATTCCTCTACGGTAACGGTAAGTTCAACGGTACCGGTTTCCTTTTTTTTTCTCGCTTCCCCCGGTATTCCTTTACGGTACGGGCGGTTACCAGTAAATTCGAAGGCTCGGAACGGTAACGGTAACGGTATTTCGATCCTTGATTTGAACTTAATTAATTAGTGATAAATTAAAATAAAATATTTTATGTTGCTAATTTTTTTTACAGCGCCAAAATAATTAACTAATGTGTGGAAGCAATTTAAAACCCTCCAACATTTATCAATATAAAAATATATATATTACTCACGTCTAATACCGACAATGTTTAATAAATTTTAGTTATTTAACTTATTTTAAATATATTTGTCCGCATACATATTTGCTAATTTTAATTTATATTTAATTGAAATCCTTTTAATGTAAATAAAGTATTAGGGCTAGGCTAAACTTTTCAGCTATTTTTTCTCGCTTGTTGAATCATATTGGAGTTACTCGAATTTATAAAAAAAAAAATATATTATTAAGAAAAAGAAAAAAAAAATAGTGAATAGTAATATATATATATATATATAATATGTTTTATGTCTCTATTATTAGTCTTTTAAAATATATTTAAATTTTAAGTATTGATATGAAATCAAATTAGGTTTTGTTTTATTTAATGGTTTACTTCACTTCATTTGAGTTAAGGTGTGTCACGTGCGCTTAAATAAGAAAAATGTTTTCAGCATATAATAATTATTTTCTCGCGCTCACTAGTATAATGGTTAAGCACTCACTCTTAACATTTAGTGTAAGATGTTCTACTTTTCTGGGTAAAGACAAACATAGCTTAATTTGACAAAGATAGTGCCTATCAATAAATAAATAATTGTGTACTTGCCTCTCGTCCACCGATCAATAAAGTTACCCAAGTTCGAGCAAAAATAAATGAATAAAACCCACGTCATTTTTAATTTTTAAATCGTTATCCTATTTTTTTATTTTTTTCCTCACAAATCGTTATCCTATTATGTGACAACTATATTCTCCTCATAGGCCTTAAAACTGTTCCAAAAGTAATTAAACATAAATGATGGTTCAATACCGGAGACGCGAGTAGAAAAAAAGACTTCGATAAGAGCCACCGGTTCTAATTGAATTCACAAGTGCTGTTAGATTCCAAATAGTCAGCTCTTGAATGAGAATTTTCCAAAAAAAACAAAAAAAGTCTTGCTAATTAATGACATCACTAATAATATAATTATGGAGGTAAAGTAAGTTCCGTCGAAAGAATCAGACAACTGAGACAATCCGCCATTAGAGGGATGCTTCAATTTATTTAAAGTCCAGGGAGTTTATTAAAGTTTAAGACTTCTAAAATTTAAGCAAAATTAATATTTTTCAAATTGTTAACAAATGTTTTTAATAATTTGTTTATTATTTTGAGCTCTATTAAAATTTTGTTTACTGTTTACAGCTTTATTATAAGGAAAATAACCTCTAATAATTCATTGGACCAAAATCAAATAAGTTCAATTTAATCCTAAATTATGACTACCTATTTTCTTTAAGTACAAAAATACCCTCAATTTTATTAACATTTTCTTTCTTTTTTTATTTTAGTATTTGACTTTTACTTATATTAATTAATTTTTTTCTTGGGATTATTTTATTATTGTATTATTTTTTATTAACATTTTCCTCCATCAACCGTTTCTTCTCTCTCTCCCTCTCTCTCTCGTCTTCAAGCTTCAACTCGTCTCTCTCTCTCTAGTCTTCAACTCGTTTTTCAGTGGTTTCAACTCAAGGAAAAAAGGTTTGCTCTCTTTTTTTCTTCATTTTCGTTCACTTTTATTATGTTATAGTTCGTCATTTTCGCTTTAGGGTTTAGAGATTTTCATGAAAAAAGTTTCTCGTTCTACAAGCGTTTTAGTTGTTGAATTCCTATGGTATTTGAAGTTAAAAACCAAAGAAAGAATGATTCTCGGAATTCCGGAAAATCTGGAAAATTTCTGAAAATTTCTAAGAATTCGTTGAGGATTTATTGACATTGTTGCATTTATCTTCAACGATTCTAGAAAATCCTTTGAAGATTTATTGATATCAATGTAAAAAAAAATGCATTTTCTTCACAGTTTTTTAATTTTTTTGTTATGATTTTAAATCTTTATAAAGGAATTTTAAACGTTTAAAATAGGATATTAACATCCCGATTACCCTCTTTTTATGCAGTAATGGGTGATATTTTAGTGTATGTCAAGTATAGTGGTACATGAGTTAAACCATGTGTATACAAGGAGGGTGCATCGTTTGTACTTGTGCTTTTGGATGGTTTTGAATACCACCATCTCATGGACGCCTTGTACGCTGAGATGGGGCTCTTACCGTCCACTCATTCCATTGTGGTCAAATATGAGACACCATTTTCAACAATGCCAATAAAGATTACAAATGATAGGCACATCAAAAGTTACTTGTATTTGAGGAGCCGAGACCATTCCATGTCAAATTTTCATCTTATTATTGAGATAGTTAAGCTAACGCCCGATGAGGCAGCAAATCAGCCGTCCTCGTCTCGCCTAGAATCAAGTCCAATGAAAGGAGAGTCTAGATTTGAAGAGTTTGCATCTCCGTCCACTCTTGGATTGGAAGAATACACATTTGAACAGCCGCGTGCGTTGGCATCACAGCCCCCTTCCCCGCCACAGAGACCGTCACAGCCAACTCCACCGACACATAAACCACCTCCACAACCACATTCCTCTACACAAGGACCCTCTCAACCTACTCCCTCGACACAACGACCTCCACAGCCCCCTACCAAACCGTCCAGGACTGGCCGTGAGCACATTGGGGAGAATGAAGTGATGGATTTGAACTCGCCTATCAGAGTCGAGCTAGAAGCTCTATACGCTACCAAACACGCTTTGAAGAAGCATTTGACCATGTATGCAATAAGTAAACACTTTGCATTCACGACAAAGAGTTCTTGTAAGAAGTATCTCCACGTCGTTTGCCTTGGTGACAATTGTGAGTGGGAAATTCGTGCGGTTAGTTTAAGGGAGACCGAGGTTTTTCAGATCAGGAAGTATGTGTTTCTCCCAATCTTTCTCTTTTTTACATCATTATTTAGTTATATTCAAGAAACTAAAATCATAGTATTTATTGACATTAAATTCAACAAACACTGTGATTTATTGATTTTAATATCAATAAACACTGTGATTTATTGACTTTAATATCAATAAACACTGTGATTTATTGACTTTAATGTCAATAAATACTATGATTTATTGACTTTAATGTCAATAAAAACCTCAGTTTTATTGACTTTAATGTCAATAAATACTGTGATTTATTAACAATCTTATTTTATAGGTTTGTGATATATTAACTGACATTCATTTCTTCTTATTATAAGTTTGATTCTGAGCATACATGTTCCGTATAGTCTAGAAAGAATCCAAAAGCCACGGCGCTATTCACAGGAGATGTTGTGAAACACAATTTTGTGGATCCTCGTCAAATGTCAACTGACTCCACTAAAGAATTGACACTGAGAATCTCTCGGTTCAAATGAATTTATTTTCTACTCAATAATTCAACTAAATTGTGATGAGTGGATCCACTGAATATTATCTATGTTTACCATTCATGAATATCATCAGCTAGTCGGGATTTACAAAATTACAATTTTATCCTTCTAGTTGTTATTTGCTCAACTCATTTGTCGCTTGTGAATAAGTTAGAAACAATGTATTGACGAGGAGCTAACAAGTCACTTTGATTCATCCAAAAGAGTCATGACTCAATTTTGACACTAGCCAGTTCATTTATTCACATTCCAAGGAACAAAGCATGAAGTGATATACATTGCATTTCAGCAATCTTGTACATGAATTCCATATCTATGAGAACTTCACAAAGTTACTCATGACATCTTCATAACTTAGTACTTCACTAATAGGTCCTGTTAAGAATCACATTGTGAATCCGAACTCTGACTTTCTCAAATGAGAATACGTAAGCTATGAAATGGCATGTCTCATTTCAGGATTGAGGTAAGCATGATGCAATTCATACGTAGTGACCTCGAGACATAAGAGGTTAAATGGTTTGTTCTTATCATGTCTCTAGAAGTGCACTGGTCAATTCAGTACCTTCGGAAGATACCTAGAAGAACTATAGAGTCTTCAACTCTCAATGTCCCATAACCAGACATCATAGATTCTCCTAACAATCGTACTGAGATCAATAGTCCTTTGATCCTTAGATTGCGAATATATTGTTTTAAGAAAACCATGAAGAGTTTGTTTATGCAAATCTACATTTGTCTCTTCATGTGTTGTTAGGTTTGTTTATGGACTAAAGACTAAAGTTTTATCATAAAGATTCAGACAAGGAAGAATGAATGAACGTTTCACATTTTATTAATGAATAAGCAATTACAAGCAAGAGTCTTCGTGAGACTTTATTACATCAAATGTACATAAGTAAAGACTACAAATCTTATTGTGGGCACCATTGACAACAAACTCCCACTTGACTCAAAGAAGATGTGTGTAGTCCTTCATGCCTAATCCCTCCCGATGCTAGTCGAAGACCTTGTTCGCTAGGGCCTTGGTGAATGGATCTGCTAGGTTGTCCACCGTTGAGATCTTCTTCACTTCCACGTCTCTGCGGTGCACGATCTCTCGAATCAAATGGTATTTCCTCTCAATATGTTTAGAGCGCTTATGGCTTCGAGGTTCCTTTGAGTTAGCGACAGCCCCACTATTATCATAATAAAGGGTCATGGGCTCGTCGACATTTGGAACAACTTCCAAATACTTAAGGAATTTTCTAAACCATACAGCCTCTTTGGATGCTTCACATGAAGCCACATATTCTGCTTCCATTGTGGAGTCAGCAATGCAAGATTGATTAATACTCCTCCACACAACAGCTCCACCATTAAGGACGAACACAAATCCCGAAGTGGATTTCCTGGAATCCTTATCCGCTTGAAAATCTAAGTCAGTATATCCCGTCATAGTCAGGTCAGTACCTGAATATGTAAGCATCAAGTTCCTAGTTCTTCGAAGATACTTAAGAACATGCTTAACAGCAATTCAGTGCTCAGGTCCAGGGTTAGATTGAAAATGGCTAACTACGCCAACTGCAAAGCAGATATCAGGTCTAGTGCAAAGCATAGCATATATGAGACTTCCTACGGCTGAGGCGTAAAGAATTTTTATCATGTCCGCAATCTCTTGTGCAGTCTTGGGAGACTGGTCCTTAGAGAGTGAGACTCCATGCCTAAAGGGTGTTTGGCCCTTCTTGGAGTCTTGCATCGAGAAGCGATCCATCACCTTATCAATATAAGATGCTTGAGAGAGTGACAGAGTTTGGTTCTTCCTATCTCGAAAGATTTGGATCCCCAGAATGTACGCGGCTTCTCCTAGATCCTTCATTTCGAATTGCTTTGCCAGCCAGACATTAACCTCAGATAACTTGCCCACATCATTACCTATGAGTAATATATCATCGACATATAGTACCAGAAACACAACTTTACCTTCGTGCATTAACTTGTAAACACACGGCTCATCTATTGACTGCTCAAAGCCGAAGCTCTTTACAGTTTCATCGAATCTAATATTCCATGACCTAGATGTTTTGCTTTAATCCATAAATGGATTTAAGTAACTCACAAACCTTGGTCTCTTGACCTTCTTCCACGAAACCGTCTGGTTGAGCCATATAAATGCGCTCGTCAAGATTTCCATTCAAGAAGGCAGTCTTGACATCCATTTGCCAGATCTCATAGTTGAGAGCTACAGCTATGGATAGAAGTATGCAGATGGATTTAAGCATCACGACTGGCGAGAAGGTTTCTTCATAGTCAATCCCTTCTTGTTGGGTATAACCCTTAGCCACAAGTCGTGCTTTGAACGTCTCGACGTTCCCATCCGGACCTCTTTTCTTCTTGTATATCCACTTACATCCTACGGGTTTAATCCCTTCAGGAAGGTCTACAAGTTTCCAGACTTTGTTGACATACATCGAGTGCATTTTAACTTTCATGGCGTCAAGCCAAAGGTTTGATTCAGAACAAGCCATCGCTTGGCTATAGGAAACAGGGTCATCCATGTCAGAGACGGCTACGAGAGTGTCTCCATAAGACATGTACCTGTCAGGCTTTTTAGTAGCCCTCACACTACGTCGAAATACTACTTGATGAGATTATGATGAGTTAGGTTTTGTTTCACTTGGGGTAAGAACAGTTCTTACAGATGAGGTAGAAGCTTCATCACCCAACTTTTCTTCAAGCACAATTTTGCTTCTAGGTTTTACATCTTTCATAAAGTCCTCCTCAAGGAAATGAGCATTCGTGCTAACGAAAGTCTTATCGTCCTCGGGACTATAGAATGTGAAACCTTTGGTTTCCTTTGGATATCCAACGAACAGACACAATTCTAACCTACTAGCCAACTTGCTAGTCTTTTGCCTCCCAAATTTTGATGCGATCAAGATTTACTTTACGGCCAGTCCATCGTTCATAAGGAGTACCAGGAACCGTTTTAGATGGAACTTGGTTCAGAATATATGCGGCTGTTTCGAGGGCATATCCTCAAAAGGAAAGAGGGAGTAATGAGTAACTCATCATTGATCTAACCATCTCCATAAGAGTTCGGTTTCTTCTCCCTGACACTCCATTTTGTTGAGGTGTGCCAGGTGCGGTAAGCTGAGAAGCGATACATTCTTCTTTAAGAAAGTCATCGAACTCTCCAGACATATATTCACCTCCTCGATCAGATCGAAGGGTTTTGATCACTTTGCTAGTTTGCTTTTCCACTAAAGCCCTAAAGACCTTAAATACGTTAAAGGTCTCGGATTTGTGTTTGAGCAAGTAGACAAAACCGTATCTTGAGTAATTATCAGCAAAGGTAACGAAGTATTCGTATCCTCCACGTGCCTGTTGACTGAGCGGACCACATACATCAGAATGTACTAGTTCCAGCAACTCAGTGGCTCTTCGACCCTTATCGGAGAAAGGTCGCTTAGTCATTTTTCCTTCTATGCAAGATTCTCAAGTAGGTAGTGAACCTATTTTAGAGGCTTAGACTGGACCGTCCCTCACAAGTCTCTTAATCATGTCTAGACTGATATGACCAAGCCTTAAGTGCCAGAGATATGTTGAGTTTATTAGATCAGAGGAATCAGAAAGTTTGATCCTCTTTGGCTCCCTAACTAGATCATTATCTATTTCGGTGTCTAATAGAGAAGGTTGAGTGGGATAGATGTAGAAAAGAACATTCTTCATACATGCATCAATGACAAAAGAATTACCAGGAAACGAAATACGAATTCCATTCTTAATGAACTTTAAACAATAATCTTGCTCAAGAAGACGAGCAACAGATATTAAGTTCTTTCCAAAGGAAGGAACGAAATAAACATTATTCAAGTTTAAAGTGCAGTCTTCGAAAGACAGCATCACAGATCCCACAGCCTTCGCAGACACCAGGCTCTCATCACCCTACTTGAAGTAGAAGTCGCATTCCTCTAAGCTTTTGGTTTTCTTAAAACCAGTCAAGGAACAACAAATATGGTTAGTAGCAGCGGAGTAAAGAATCCACGTTGATACATTATCAGCTATTAAGAACGCTTCGGTAATTAGTACAATACTATGTTCCTTTGCTTTGAGATAGGCAGGACAGTTCTTCTTCTCGGCCTTGTGAGGTCTATTCTTAGATCTAGAGGCGGAGGCTTTGTGCTCAGTAGCATATGCCTCTCCTTGGTTCCTCTTTCTCTTAGTGAGACCTTCAGCAGTGTGAAGCTCCTTCATAAGCTCGGTAACAGTGTACTCTAGCTTGTTCATGGAGTAGTTCAGCTTGAAGGTATCGAAAGATTCGGGGAGAGTTTCCAAGATCATATCTATTTTGGTCTCCTTGTTAATCTCAGATCCTAGTATTTCCATCTTATTCAGGTAACTAATGATCAGCATCATGTGGTCCCTGATAGGAGTCCCAGCCTTCATGCGACAGTTCATAAACTGTCTGACTGCTTGTTGTCTGGCCTAACACATTTGCCCTCCAAACATCTCATGGAGATTGTAGAGCCTGTCGGCGACTGTCTCAATGTCACGATGTTGCTGTTTCAGCACATTGTTCATAGATGCTAAGATATTGCACCTCACAATCTCATTGGAGCGGAGCCAGGCCGCTAAGGCGTCTTTGTCCTCTTGAGTCGAATCATCATTCGTTTGAGGACAACACGGGGTGGTGAGTACCCATTTGTGCTTGTTAATGGTAAGTATTATGTCGAGGTTATGTTTCCAATCTACGTAGTTCTCGCTTTCGAGTTTATTTAAGGAAAGGATGTTTGAGAGAAGGTGGAGAGACATTTTGCCTTCGAGAGTTGAAACAAGTTTATGATTAGTCTTTTGGTTTAGGATTTAAGTTTTTAAGATTTGATAAAATCCAAAGGTGTTATAAACCAAATGATAATTTACTCCCTCAAGAGAAGGCCGCAAAAAATCTCCATTTATAAGTAAATGACACTTCATTAATGCTTAGCCAAGATGTCAATACATCAATTTTGACTAGCCAACTTTTAAATTGGTTTGATCACTCACATCCTTTCATAGAGCCTCAAGGGAGGATTACTAGGGATTGAGTCTAAGTGTGCAACCAACCACTTAGTCTAAAAGGTCAACTTTGAAAAACAATCCCCCAAGAGGAGGCCTTGTCTTCATCGTCTCACTCTCGGACTTAGCTCGTTGAGCAATGATCGAAGCAAAAACGCCATAGAGTACTCCCATTGAAGAGAGGGCCACAAGAGTTACTCTTAGTCTCACGTTAATTGCTTCTTTCATTAGTGTTGTGGATCGTGGGTTACAAACAACAAGTATAACCCTCCCACTTAGTTTTTGGAGTTGGCACATCGTCTTTATAAGTTCGGAAACAAATTTCCTAGTTATAGAGTGATAGAGTGGACTACTAGAAAGGAATCCTAGATCTTCATGTTCAAGGAAGAGCAGTGTTAGTGCATAAAGGCACAACGTACATACTCATACATATTCCTATTTTCTATTCGGGAAAGTGCATAAGGGAAGTGTGAACTTCTACTCACTCGAACACTTGAAAGTTTGAGATTACACATCTTTTATTTTTCGGCTTGTCTACGACAAGACCTCCCACTCAAATTTCCAAGAGCATATAGATTTTGAATATATGTGATATAGATATAGTTTTGAAAACATTTTGAAAACTTATTTGATTTGGATGACAAAATATTTACAAGTTTGAAAGCTAAAACGGTTTTTCAAAATTCAAACTTTGTAAAAATTCAATTTCAATTAAACTTTCAAAAATAATTTTTTTTACACATTATGTTTATTATCTTATAAAAAAAAACAATTTTTCTCAAGGAAATTTTCTCATTAAAGTTCTATAACTCATGGTAGTGGGGTTTAAAATCCGGAATTCTAAAAAACTGGACTTTCGGAACAGCCGCGCACCTCAGAGTAAATCGTCATAACTGGCGGCTCCGATGTCCTTTTGACCTAAAACCAATTGCATTGGAAAAAGGACAAACATAAATTTAATTTTATTCAAGAATCATTAAATTTTGAATTCTGAGCTGAGAGTTATGCCACTTTTACTGCGGATTTTCATGAGCTCGAAGAAAACTGGATTCTCCCTTTCCTCATAAAGGAAATTTGTTTCCTCTTTTGTCTAGCTTCCTTGTTGGCCGAATTCTCCCTTTCCTCATAGAGGAAATTTGTTTCCTCTTTTTCTTTTGGAAATTATCTTCATACATTAATGCACAAAATAATCTCTCTTTTTTCTTTGGGTTGGGCGTCTAAGACACCTAGAATGGGCTTCTAGATGCTTCTTCATTTGTTCATGACAACATAAGAAAAAGGCTCATTAAGAATTTTCAAGTAAAATTCTATGAAATGAAATTAATCCACAAGGCCCAATAAACTTGTTATGGCCGAGTGATAATATGTCATCATATGACAATGTCAAAAAATTTATTGACATTCGTTTCACCCTATGTCCAAAAAGACAAAAATACCATTTTGACAATTTTCGTAAAACTTGTCTCGTTCTTGTTTTGACTTAGCTTCTAGTTTAACTATTCCTACTCGATGTGATTTGTGACAGTGACCTCATGGATCCAAATGAACAAAGCTTGAGCTAAATACTTGGACTCAAAAGTTCACAAACCTTTTCCAAGTTTAGCATAATGTCAACTGACTCCACTAAAGAGTTGACATTGAAAATCTCTCGGTTCAAATGAATTTATTTTCTACTCAAGAATTCAACCAAATTATGATGAGCGGATCCACTGAATATTATCTATGTTTACCCTTCATGAATATCATCAGCTAGTCGGGATTTACAAAATTACAATTTTACTCTTCTATTTGTTATTTCCTCAACTCCTTTGTCGCTTGTGAATAAGTTAGAAACAATGTATTGACGAGGAGCTAACAAGTCACATTGATTCATCCAAAAGAGTCATGACTCATTTTGGACACTGGTCAGTTCATTTATTCACATTCCAAGTAACAAAGCATGAAGTGATATACATTGCATTTCAGCAATCTTGTACATGAATTCCATATCTATGAAAACTTCACAAAGTTACTCATGACATCTTCATAACTTAGTACTTCACCAATAGGTTATGTTAAGAATCACATAGTGAATCCGAAATCTGACTTTCTCAAATGAGAATACGTAAGCTATGAAATGACATGTCTCATTTTAGGATTGAGGTAAGCATGATTCAATTCATACGTACTGACCTCGAGACATAAGAGATTAAATGGTTTGTTCTTATCTTGTCTCTAGAAGTGCACTGGTCAATTCAGTACCTTCGGAAGATACCTAGAAGAACTATAGAGTCTCCAACTCTCAATGTCCAATAACCAGACATCATAGATTCTCTTAACAATCGTACTGATATCTATAGTCCTTTGATCCTAGTACGATTGTTAGAAGAATCTATGATGTCTTCTAGGTATCTTCTGAAGGTACTGAATTGACCAGTGCACTTCTAGAGACAGAATAAGAACAAACCATTTAACCTCTTATGTCTCGAAGTCACTACGTATGAATTGCATCATGATTACCTTAATCTTGGAATAAGACATGTCATTTCATAGCTTACGTATTCTCATTTGAGAAAGTCAGAGTTCGAATTCACTATGTGATTCTGAACATGACCTATTGGTGAAGTACTAAGTTATGAAGATGTCATGAGTAAATTTCCGAAGATCTCATAGATATGGAATTCATGTACAAGATTTCTGAAATGCAATGTATATCACCTCATGCTTTGTTCATTGGAATGTGAATAAATGAATTGGCCATTGTCCAAATTGAGTCATGACTTTTTTGGATGAATCAATGTGACTTGTTAGCTCCTCGTCAATACATTGTTTCTAACTTATTCACAAGCGACAAAGGAGTTGAGGAAATAACAGATAGAAGGGTAAAATGGTAATTTTGTAAATCCCGACTAGCTGATGATATTCATGAAGGGTAAACATAGATAATATTCAGTGGATCCACTCACCACAATTAAGTTGAATTCTTGAGTAGAAAATAAATTCATTTGAACCGAGAGATTCTCAGTGTCAACTCTTTAGTTGAGTCAGTTGACATTAAGCTATACTTGGAAAAGGTTTGTGAACTTTTTAGTCCAAGTATGTTAGCTCAAGCTTTGTTCATTTGGATCCATGAGGTCACTATCACAAATCATATCAAGTAGGATTAGTTAAACTAGAAGCTAAGTAAAAAAAAAACGAGACAAGTTTTACGAAAATTGTCTAAATGGTATTTTTGTCTTTTTGGACATAGGATGAAATGAATGTCAATAAATTTTTTTGACATTGTCATATGATGACATATTAACACTCGACCATGACAAGTATTTGGGCCTTGAGGATTAATTTCATTTCATGGAATTTTACTTGAAAATTCTTAATGGGCTTTTCTTATGTTGTCATGAACAAATGAAGAAAAATCTAGAAACCTTCTAGAAGGTGTACACGCCCAAACCCAAGAGAAAGAGAAATTATTTTCTGCATTGATGTATGAAGATACTTGCCAAAATAAAAAGAGAAAACAAATTTTCTCTATGAGGAAACAATTTTGCTTCTAGAAGCAACTCTTTGCACGTCCAAAGGGAGAGAAGGAAAAAGAAATATTTGATCATGAATATGTGATATTTTATAGTAGAGGAAACTACTTTGTTGAAGGTAATCCATCCCCTATAAATAAAGACCTCATTCTCATTGTTTTCTCATCCCACATAAGTTAGAGATTGATGGCTTCTCTCTCTAGACCTTGTGGCCGCCCAACTCTCTCTCTCTCTAGTTCTTTTCGTTTTTGTTTTGGCACCTAGGTCCATATTTGACCTAGTTTTTTAGCTCTTTGACTCTTTGACTTGTTCTTGAGTCGTCGTGTTTAAAAGTGCCCACACATTAATTCCTTTCTTTCTCGAGTGATTCTTGTGATAGAAACTTTCGTTGTTACTCGAGTTTCTCGAAGAACAAAGAATGATGAGCTTCGTGGGGAGACGAACTGTCACGACCCACGAACGTCGTCACATCGCCCGCAAGCCGCGACTCGACGGAACCAAAATCACGTAGCGGGAGCATGTCACCATATGAATAATGAAATGTAATAAATACTCAAGGCAAATGTATAATCTATTAAACTTATAATAAATGAAATACAATTTTATTTAAAGTGCGGTTAATACAAACTGGTTATCAAAAATCTCAGGAAATTTTTCATTTTTAGTTTAGAACTTAGAAGTCGTATATCGACCCTTATACATAGATACATGTGTACATAGAAGCTCTCGACTTTACTTATATACACATGATGATATTTTAGGAAGAGTCGATATTATACAAAATATTATATAAGAGATTACTTCCCGAGCCAGAACCCATAGCCCGTTGGTCAAGAGATACCCGTCCCGTCTCGGTTTCCTTCTCTGTTGCTTACATTGCCGTTTTGCCCTTATCTACATTACCAAGGGACATAAAACTATGAGTCGAATAACTCAGCAAGCGGGAGTCTAACTTAGGAAAGAAAACAAGCTAATGCAGAACATATGACGTGCAAACAAACGAACAATTTTTTTTCTTGGTCTGCAGTTGTGCGCGCGCGGGTCAAGAGAAGAAGAAGAAAAGAGAAGAAAGAAAGAAGAAGAAAGAAAGAAAAGAAAGAAAAGAGAGAGAAATGAAGAGTGAGGTGGCCGAGAAAGAGAGAGGGAGAGTGGAATAAGTGGCTACGTGGCACTCTCTCGTCACGCCACACGTGAACAAGTGGCCCACCAATTCCTTGACACGTCACACTCCAAACAGCCCCTCCTCAACTTTTTCTTTCAATCTCGTCCTTCACTTTGTTGCACATAAGTCCTTTCAGAATAAAACTTCATAACTTCGTCCTTAATTAATTAAAAATAATAATCTTGAAAAATAACCGAGAAAATTCTCATTTATTCCCGTCACCTTGAATATATTTAAGGGATTCCGGAATTTATTTTTACTCTCGAGATTTTTAACTCTCCAAGTATGTTCCGAATAATTTTATTCGTAAATAATATCGAGTTCACTCGAATATTCTTATTCCGAAATTACGTCGACCTTAAATATTATTATTTTCCAAAATATTTAAAATTTAAGGACGTCCCATATGCAACAACAATTTGAAATAAAACTCGTCTATTTTATTCAAATTCACAAGTCGAGCGTTTACAAAAGTTTATATATTACACGAACGTTTCAACCTTCCTAAGGCTTCTCAACGTTCAAGCTTCGCAAAGGTTAGTAAACGAGTAATGCTCTTTAATAGTTTTAATTTAAAATAAACATGTGCTTGTTCTTTGTCTAGGTTAGTAAAATCGTTTTACTTATTTAAAAGAAAATTTTTAAATTCCCCTGCTTGCTCGTAGCGTTAAAATTTTTCTTAACCCTAGATCAATTCCAACAATATCCTCTTTCTCAAAATTATTTTTCAATAACTCACTGTGACTTTTTATTGACATTAATACCAATAAGTTCCAATATTTATTGACATTAATATGAATAAAAAAAGAACATGAATTAATTATTTTCAAGAACTCAATGTGACTTTTGATTGACATTAATACCAATAAGTTCCAATATTTATTGAAATTAATATGAATAAAAAAAACAACATGAATTAATTATTTTTTAAGAACTCACTGTGACTTTTTATTGACATCAATACCAATAAGTTCCAATGTTTATTGACATTAATATGAATAAAAAAAAAGAACAGGAATTAATTATTTTTCAAGAACTCACTGTGACTTTTTATTGACATTAATGTCACATTATTGTTCCAGAACTCACTGTGAATACTTGTTCATTGTAGGTGAGACCTTCTTCTGTTTTCGAGTTTGAGGTTTTAGATAAAGATGGAGAGAGATGGGTTGTGAATTTGCAGCATAAAACATGCTCATGTTTAGAATTTCAAACAGATAGTTTTGTATGCGCTCATGCGATTGCGGCATGTCATATTCGTAACCTTCCACATGTGGACTTTTGTTATGCCTATTATACCACCGAGTACTGGAAATGGTGTTATTTAGGTGTCATCCACCCCCATGGCAGTGTTAAAGCATGGGACATTCCTCTTGAAGTCAAACAAATCATATTACTTCCTCATCACTTCAAGAGCCGTCCGGCAGGTAGACCTAAAAAGAGAAAGATACTATCCCAATGTGAAGTGCCTAGTGGGCGTAAATGTAGCAGGTGCGGCAAAGAAGGGCACAATAGAAAGACATGTGACGATCCTGTTCCTTTGTCTCAGAGAAGTAGTCGTTGAATAAGTTTGAATTTTGTAATTCTGAGTATGATGTAATACTTTATAATTATGGATGTCGACTTTTGTGAATACGAAATTTGTCTACTTCTCTTAAAATCAACAGTTTTATTGACAAAATCTCAGGTTTATTGAGATCATTGTCAATAAAACTGTCAATAAAACCTCAATTTTATTGACAATGATGTCAATAAGATCTCAATTTTATTGACAATGATGCAATAAGATCTCAATTACGTGAAGAGAGAAAAAGATATAAATAAATATCAAAATAACATACCCTAAAGACATTAAATAGTGTACCTGAACACATCTCATAGTACCACACACAAAAGATTACCCACACGTAAAAACTATCATACTTGTTCAGTCAAATCCTACCTAATATCATAGTTGTGGGATAGCAAAATAAAATAATACATATCAATATCACTAATACAACACATCACACATCATTGTTGGACATGCATCTATTCTCTTGCTTCAAACTGTCATGCCTATAAAAATCGATGACTAGCTTTTTGCGGTACATGGTCATGTCGTCTTGCTTCAAATCCGTCAATGGAAGCCCGTGCATCAAGAACTCTGCGGTCTTAATGACAAACATCCCGCAGTCTCCGCTGTCAATATAATACACAGTATTAAATTTTAATTACTATCTAAAAGTAGAAATTTATAATCCCTACCCGTTATGTTGTTGAGGTATATCATCGGCGAATATAATTTTGAATGGCTCAGAAGTCTGATCCTCAATCTTCAAGCTTCCAAATGCACCAATTGAGCCTAGCAAGATGGGAAGAAATTCAACCAAACCGGCTATACTCTCTCTCGTTCCCTTTCGATAGCTCAATGAGTCATAAACAATGATTGACTTGGCGGGGATGAAGATAACCAAAAGAATCCAATGATCATTTGAGTGAAACGGGATGTAAATAATACCCACGTCTACCCATGGACAGACGCAATTCCCAGAAGATTTCATCCCTAAAACGATCTTCTGAGCAATTGATTGCTTGGACCAGTCAAACTTGTCGGGATTCTCACAAGATTTCCATTCGTTGTGTAGTTCTTCGACATATTTGGTGAAATGCGTGTTGGTGGTCGTGTATGCATAGCTGACTTCCGTGTACTTCCGTTTCTTCCTAATGTAGTAGAATAGTACACTCATGTGCTGCAAGCAAATAGAATTCAGATGATTTATTGACATGAATAGAAATAAATCAGATGATTTATTGACATGAATGTCAATAAAAACTTGTGTTTATTGACATGAATATCAATTAATCACAAGTTTTTATTGACATTTATGTCAATAAATCGCATGTGTTTATTCACATTAATAGAAATAAATCAATTGACTTATTGACATGAATTATTGAAAAGAATACCAATAAATGAATTTATGTTTGGTACCTCATCGGTTAGCCATTCGTCTGCCGTCCACAAGGTGTAAAACCATGTCTTCGAGCCAATGCGTATGTCCCGGAAGTCCCAAGATGGAGACAATGACTCTTCAAAGTCATTGTATTTAATCTCGACATTTGTCTCCTTGTATCCGGGTTTTAGACCAACTTTCAACCACGTTTTCACCACATCAACATCATCTACGGAAGGCAGTGCCGTTGGATCCGAGAGTGGATAGCGAGATGGCATTTTCCTCGGGCCGGTGGTGAAAAGAACATATGACCGCGACTTCGGTGTAGGAGTGTATGTTGCCGGGGGCCTCCGGGTCCGATGTTTTTCCGGTGAATCGAAAAATGATGATAGCTTGCTCTTTGACCCGGTCTACAATATCCTGGGTAACAACTACATCGTCATCATACATGTCGGCCTCTTCTTCCACTTCAATATCTCTCAGTTCTTGTGAAGTATGCTTCAAAAAAAACCCTATTCTCCATAAACAATTACCTGGAATTGAATAAACAAACATAAATAAATTAATAAATAAATAAATAAATTTGTAATGTTTGAGTCAAAATGACTACCTGAGATTGAGTAAAAATGTCATTCTCTCCGTATACCCGCTTCTCTTTGTTCTCCATGTCTTCTCCGCTGGCTTGAGTGTCATCATCTTCTTGCTCTCTTTCTTTCTCTTCTTCATGTGTCTCTCCTTTCTCGTCATCATGTGTCGTTGCTCCTCTCTCTGTTGTCAATGGTGCCCACAAGTATAGTAGTAGTCATTACTTATGTACATTTGATGGAATAAAGTCTCACGAAGACTCTTGCTTGTAACTGCTGGATAATTAATAAAAGTTGAAACGTTCATTCATTCTTCCTTGTCTGTTTGAAGCTTTACGGTAAACTATAGTCTTTAGTCCTTAAACAAACCTAATAACAAATGAAGAGTCAAATATAGATTTGCATGAACAAACTCTTCATGGTTTGTTTAAAATAGTATATTCACAATCTAAGGATCAAAGGACTATTGATCTCAGTATGATTGTTAGGAGAATCTATGATGTTTGGTTATGGGACATAGAGAGTTGGAGACTCTATAGTTCTTCCTAGGTATCTTTTGAAGATACTGAATTGACCAGTGCACTTCTAGAGACAGAATAAGAACAAACCATTTAACCTCTTATGTCTCGTAGTCATTATGTATGAATTGCATCATGCTTACCTCAATCATGAAATGAGACATGTCATTTCATAGCTTACATATTCTCATTTGAGAAAGTCAGAGTTCTAAATTCACTATGTGATATAGACAAGACCTATTGGTGAAATACTAAGCTATGAAGATGTCATGAACAACTTTGTGAAGATCTCATAGATATGGAATTCATGTACAAGATTGCTGAAATGCAATGTATATCACCTCATTCTTTATTCCTTGGTATGTGAATAAATGAACTGGCCAGTGTCCAAATTCAGTCGTGACTCTTTTGGATGAATCAATGTGACTTGTTAGCTCCTCTTCAATACATTGTTTCTAACTTATTCACGAGCGACAAAGGAGTTGAGGAAATAATAACTAGAAGGGTGAAATGGTAATTTTGTAAATCTCATCTATTTGATGATATTCATGAAGGGTAAACATAGATAATATTCAATGGATCCACTCATTACAATTAAGTAGAATTCTTGAGTAGAAAATATATTCATTTGAACCTAGAGATTTCAGTGTCGGCTCTTTAGTGGAGTCAGTTGACATTAAGCTAGAACTTGAAAAAGGTTTATGAACTTTTGAGACCAAGTATGCTAGCTCAAGCTTTGTTCATTTGGATCCATGAGGTCACTACCACAAGTCATTAGAGTAAGATTAGTTAAACAAGAAAGCTAAGTCAAAACAAGTTCAAATGTTGAACTAGACAAGTTTTACGAAAATTGTCTAAAGGGTAATTTTGTCCTTTTGGACATAGGATGGTATGAATGTCAATAAATAAGTTTTTTGACATTGTCATATGATGACAAATGAATTTGGATCACACGGCCAACTTGAGAAATTTGGCCTTGAGGATTGAATTTCATTTCATGGAATTTTATGTGAAAATTATACATGGGCCTTTCCTATGTTGTCATGAACAAATAAAGAAACATCTAGAAGCATGTTCTAGAAGGTCCAAACTGTCCAACCCAAGAGAGAAAAAGATATTATTTTGTGCATTGATGTATGGAGATACTTGCCAAAAGAAAAAGAGGAAACAAATTTCCTCTAAGAGGAAATGAAGTGGGTGACCAAGGAGAGAGACAAAGCAAATGAGGAAACAAATCCATGATGGCATGTTGGACGTGCAAGAAGGGGAGAAAGAGGAAACACGGATTTGATCATGAATATGTGATATTCAATGGAAAAGAGGAAACTACCTTTTCAAGGCAAAACCTCCTCCTATAAATACCCCACCTCATTCACAATTCACAACACACAATTTTAGAGATTGAGAGCTTCTCTCTCTAGATTGTAGCCTCCCCCCCCCTTCTCTCTCTCTCTCTCTCTCTCTCTCTCTCTCTCTCTCTCTCTCTCTCTTCTTGTCCTTTTGTTTTGGCACCTAGGTCCTCATTAGACCTAGTATTTTGGTTTAGCTCTTTGGCTCCAAGACAAGTTCTTGAGTCATAGTGTTTAAAAGTGGCCACACACTAAATCCTAGCCATACTCGAAAGACTCTAGTGGTAGAAACATTCGTGGTTACTCACAGGTTCAGGAAGACTAGTAGGAGGTGAGCTAAGTGGGGAGACGAACGATTCAACCTTCCTAAGGCTTCTCAACGTTCAAGCTCCATTCAAGATTGGTACCGAGTGAAAACTCAAGTAGTTTTAAAATTTTAAATTATACGCTCATGCACTTTGTCTAATTAGTAAAAACGTTTTACAAGTTTTTAAAGAAATTTTTATATTCCGCCGCTTGCTAGAAGCGATAATCTTTTCTTCAATCCTATAGATCTATTCCAACACTCTCGTCATAATCTCGTGGGTCTTTATTTTTCGGAAAGATCAATTGGATCTTCTCGTCAAGGCCCTTGACATATTGGCTTAGCTCGTCAATTTTTCCATATATGTCCTTGAGATCAGACTTTACAGTAGCCATTTGATTCTCCAAAGCTTGCAACCGCTCCCAATAGAATGAATTTTTTTTTAATATACACCAGTTATTAATATTAATGTCAATAAAGACATGTTTATGCAACTTTTGACATTTATGGCAATAAACACATATTTTTGACATGAATGTCAATAAACGCATGCAGTTATTGACATTTATGTCAATAAACGCATGTTCTTATTGACATTTATGTCAATAAACACAAGTTCTTATTGACATGAATGTCAATAAACACATGTTCTTATTGACATTTATGTCAATAAACACAAGTTTTTATTGACATGAATGTCAATAAACACATATTTTTAATTGACATGAATATAATAAACACACATTTTTTATTTACCTGGGAATGCTTGTCAGTACTCGTCGGTGGCACCTTCGAGGCTTCTTTCGCCGCCACATTGGATTTCATTAACTTTTTTTCACGACTTTCGACAACTCTTCCTTTCGCCGCCACAGTGGATGAGCGAAGTGGAGTGTAAACAATCTGGTACATTAATTCAAGAACATGTTGCTAAACAATTTGATACATTAATCAAAGGACATGTTATTAAACAATCTAGTAATTTACTTGAGAGCTTGAGAAATCAATTTCTCGCATCTTTAGCGCAGAAACCTTAAACGTAGATTTCCATCGGAGCATGAGAGGAATGACGGTGTCGGAGACTTTGTGGTAGATTTTTTGCTCCGAGAGGATGGGAAAAGACTCGAATGCCCAAATTTGAAGAGGCAAAAAGAAACCTGACAGTCTCACCTTACTCGTGTCCATCGACCTTGACTTCTCAATGAAGGTTGTAATCTTTTCATGGAGGAAATTCCAAGCCACATTTCCCTAAGGGTATCGGTTGAACTCGTCCAAGTTATCCACCAACTTGACATAGTTCATGTTCGGTACCTAAACAAAACACAATCAAGTTAGACATTCAAAAAGGTTTATCGAAATGCAATACTCATAATTATTGTCATTACTAGACAATTTGAATTGTCGGGGATGAGCACGTTCAACAAAAAAAATACAGTATTTTAAACTTCACCTTCTTCTTAGTCTGCCATTCTTCGATCTCGAAGACCAAGGACTGCACGACGTCCCTCTTATTTAAGGCACCGTTGTGGAAGGCAGTTTCATAGATACCATCCTTAACAACTTCCGAATAAGAACATTTAGTGTAGTCGTCAACAAACCGCAAGCCGGTGATCTCCCCAAAATTCTCCTTAGTAAATGACCGAGGTTCACCGCCAATTTCAAAAAACAAAGCGTCAGAAGATGAGTCCTTGTATTGTCCAGCCCGCGATATAATATGGTTGACTATGGCTGAATAATTGGCTATCTCGGGGACGTCAAGGAAATGCCCAAAACAAGATTGCCTGAATATATGGTCCTCTTCCTCGGACATTGATTTCTTGATGATCTCATTGAACTTCTGAATACCGCCCAAAAATTTGAACGTAACCCCAGCAATTTGGTCACCGTCCAAGACTTTGCTCCATCCCTGAATGACAACAAAAAAAACTTAGAACATGCTAACGTTGAAGTAACAATGTCAAACCAGCCAGTTTATTGACATCAATGTCAATAAACCAGACAGTTTATTGACATCAATGTCAATAAACAAGCTACTGTCAATGACCTCGGCAACACCAAACACATGTTATCAAAATTGGGAAACAACAGCTTTGTATAAACACACATTTGGGCGCCAAGAGTTAGAGATGCATTTTTAGTAACATCTCACATAATTAACATCTCAAAAAGAAGCAAATTTATATAATCAACATCAACGGATTTTTCAACAACAAAATCATGGTTTTTCTTCAACAACATAAAACTATAATCAACATCAACATTAAAATTAACTTCAAAAATAATCACTAACCTTTTTTTTTTTACCGGATGACTTTACGGTTTGGGGCTTAGCCGATGGATTTTTTTATGACGAAATCATCAAATGATTCATCTTCGGCTTCAGATACCACATTGGTATCTATCTTTGGTCGCTTGGCCGGAGACTTCGGCGACTTTGAGATGGTCGTCTTCCTCTTCTTCTTTGTAACGCTCGGATTCTTCTTCACAACGCTCGGATTTGACCCATCGACGCTGGGATGGGACACACGAGGACTTCTACGCACCACCGGGGGTGATTTCTCAGGCGAGAGTTTGGGTTTCTAGGCGGGCGATTACTTCTTAGGGTTTGAGTTTGAGTCCGGTATTTGGGTTTGGGTTTCAGTCAAAATGGGTCTCGTTTTAGGGTTTTGGTCTGGGTGTTTTTCGTTAGGGGTCTGGGTATTCGTCATTTTGGGTGGTTTTGCCGAAGAAGTGGAGAAGAACTGGAGAGAAAGAGAGAGATAGGCGCGGTGGGTTTCGGTGGTGAGAGAGAGCGAAATGGAGATAGTGTCGGTGGATCGAGCTCGCATCAGACACGAACGATCGCTCCGATGCGCCTCTTTTGAGATGATTCCACCATATAACCATATTAATGCGGAAAAATAATTAATTACGCTGATCATAAGCTAATTAAATTATGGTTATAATTAACAAGATCTAGTTATGTTTAATTAATTTAATTCACGAGAGCATATAAGTCAAGCAACCGATATAAGAGTAAACGAGTACTTACATTGATTTTCGGTTCAGCTACAGAACGCTCCAATCCAATCGCGTACTTCTTGCGTCGTCTTGATGAAGGACTCGAGGATGACACCTTAGTCTTCCGAAACGTAATCTCCTAGACGAATAAGAAAGATGAATGGGCACAGTCTTTATCTCACTAGATCACGAAACTAGGTGTTTCGAGATCTCTCTCTTATTTTACTAAGAATGGAAACGAATTTCCGAGGGGAGGGAGAGGCAGATGCACGGCTAAGGGAGGCTAGTGATGCACGAAATTTCTCTCAAATTTCTTAAAATAATTGCTTATTTTTGCATTCTCATGAACCCCTATTTATAGTAGTAAAAGGGAGATATTCATGAAATCTTCCAAAATATTTTATTTTCTTTTATTGTGTTCACACTAGTGGATTAAATCTAGGTCATTGGATCTCAACAAGTGAATCCTACTTTTTCTCTCATTCATCAGATCAATATCTATGGGATATTATTCTTTTATTTAAATAGAGAATAATTTATTTAGTGAGATAATAAAGGAGAATATATTATTCTCCTAAATATCCTCCTAAATAATTTCCTTTAAATAAGGAGAAAATATAGGACAATATCTTATATTTTTCTCTCTCCTTTATTTAAACAACTAAAGAGAAAATATTGGTAAATACCAATTATGTATTTTCGAATTTGATGGCACACGGCCAAAGAGATTTGCGCAAACCCTAGTGCCAAATAACCAAATTCGAATTTTCCATGTGTGCAAGGCCCAATTGCTTAAAACTCAATTAATCATTTATTTACTTGGTCCAACAATAAACAAATAATTAATAATTGTTTATTTACTTGATCAAATAATAAATAAACAATTCTACCATAAATATTTATTTAATTCTGCGAATACCCGTTTTCCAGAATTAATGCTGTCAATCACAATTACAGCAAGTGAGATTAATAATGATAAACATTATTATACGAAAGTTCTTATCCGCCTTTATCAGAGCCGAATCGGGGACTATGGACCTAGTAATAGGAGCTTAACAAATCCGATGAAAAAGACGAAATAGTCATTTCTCTTTTGTCCATCGATTCGTCTAATCTTGGTCAAATACTCCACCTTGTAAGCCAAGACTGAACTCTCCTTTATACTAGAATTATATTTACTCATCGTGACGAGTGTCCACTGATATAGTCAGTTCGTGATCAAGATCCTCCATGGTTCAACCCGTGTCAAGAGAAGTCAATTTTTCCGTTATACTTCTCTTGATACATATCAGCCCTAAGCATTGTTGCTTCCTTAGCGAAAGATTCTTTCGAACGTTACTTACTTCGAAAGTGCTAGCAATCTATCGGTTCTGGAATCAACCCTTAGGTGAGTGAACATTAACCTTCTTTCAGGAAGGCTGTATTCCGTATCTGTAAATCACTTCCCACTCGAATCATGCTCTGAGAAAACTCACAAGACATAAGCTGTGATTAGCATGAATAGCCTTTTAGCGAATGAGTCAAAGAGCTCAGTAACATAACCCAGTGTCCATGATCACTTCAGAATTTAGATCAAGTCTCACTGTGACCATCATAGTGACCTCGGTTAGTGTGTCGTAACGGTCCTTAAACGACACATCTACAACCAAGACATGTCCAAGTCGTACACTTACCACAAGTGTAGAATGCTCCCACATAGTGATCAGCCTTCACCTATGTGTTCCACATATATGACTTTAGATATAGCTTTCCAGGCGTATATCAGTCATCGACCATGTTTTAGCACACCGCCCGAACTCAGATGCCCAGCACGTGACTCAGTTAGATACGGAGGCTATGGAAGATAGTTGTTATTGATTCTAATTGTTTAGAACTCAATCCACTAATCATATAATGCCAATAAAGTAATCTTATTATCAAATTTAGTAATCATTATCTTCAAGTGGGCAATATTCCCAACAATCTCCCACTTTGACCAGAGAAGATAAGTTTCCTTCAGCCAATTTAATTCTTTGCCATCATTATAGACGGTTTAGACTTTGACCCAGGATTGAGATTCCCATCATATGGATTCCCATTTTATCTATACTCTATCATTTATGTCGATCTGACATATGTCCCATTATTCTAGTTCATGCATTTTTGCAAGTGATCTTTGACTTACCATTTAAGGTCAAGTCAAATTGTCCATAGTAAATAAATTTACTTTAGAACAAATTAACACTTCGCATACCTTTAGATTATACACCAGACTTTATATCTAAAGATAACAAGTCTCCCTATCAAGGTGTACATCCCTTTGGTGCCAAAACCGGTTGCACCATTGCATGGTTTGATCTCATCACCACTTACTATAGTGTGATTTATTGAACGTGTTTAAATAAGAATTTATTGACCTATTTCTATTACTTGGTTATTTATAGTTCATCCTTGTTTGTCGTGTTCATATTCAATATATACACAGGACTTTAAGGATCTACTATATTTAAATAACTAAGTATCTAACTATTTCCAGAAATTACAGTGTTTACAACACATGTAGTTATTCTCGGAAATACGGCATTGTCTAAGGTCTAATTATTAGTCCTTTTAAAGACAATGTCAATAGCCTCAACATTGAGCTCATACCTTATATCAATAAGTATGTTTGAGACATAACGGAATGAGCATGTCATTTCTAAATTTAATTTTAGAAACAGTTAGCTCAGTCAATTTACCTGTGTCATAATGAGGTCTAGAACTATAATAGTAATGACTTTATTCATGACACTTGTTTAGGAGCTACATTTATCGATCATTCTCAAAATATCGATTATAACAAATATCCATGTCCAATCAATGATTAGTTTGTTAAGTATTCAGGATCTACCTTTCATATTTCAAAAAGGTTTAGTAGTAAAACTACTTCGATCCATGTCTTTATGTTATTGGAACTCCATCCTCAAAGGACAGTTCATCTTCAATTTTGAAGATCCTTAATGAAGTGGTTCGTGGTATCAGAAAGAAGAGTATCATTAATGATAATGTCTCTCCTTAAGGGCTCAATCCCTTACCTTATAGCTTATTAAAGCTTAAACCATTTCATTAATCCTTTTATAGATCTCTATATTCCTTTAAGCTAATAGCTTAACAGGTAGATCTATTAAATATGGGCTAATAACTTTCAGACAAGTTAGTATGATCGAGAGTGATATCTCAAGATCATGTCTTTCCATTTAAGGAAAGTTTATTGTTGATGAGAGTGACAAGGATCCATTCTAGGATGCTCCCACTAGGTTATTGATTTTAACGACAAGATAATTCAAAATTATCCTTCCTTTCAATTCATTGATTTATGTGGCAAGGTAATCATTGATTACTCTTTCACTTTAATTATTGAATAATGGCATATACATTCCGGTTAAGGATGCCATCTTCAATGATGGGTTTAATCCTGTGAAGGATGTTGCTATTTATTGAACAACAAGTGGCTAGATTTCATTAAAGAAAGTTCCCACTCTTTTATTGAACAATAGTGACTAGAATCCAATTAAGGATGCTCCCACTCAATAATATTGGTTATTTAGTGGCTAGGTTCCATTTATGGATGCTCCTACTATGTCAATGAATAAGAGCAGCTAGGTTCCAGCTAAAGATGCTCCTACTCGATTATTGAATTTTAGACTGGCTAGGTTCCAATTAAGGATGCTCCCACTCAATCAATAAATCTAGAGTGACTAGGTTCCACTCAAGGATGCTCCCACTCAATCAATACGAATATTAGTGACTAGGTTCCAATTAAGGAAGCTCCCACTAATTTAATTCATCATCAACACTAACTTTTGGTTGTGTCTCCTTTATTACTTATTATTCGCACAAGTCATTGTCGAATAATGGTAATAATTATTTAGACGCTTTCAAAGCTCTAAATAGTTTTTAAACAATAAAACATATTCAACATAAGAATTTAATGAAGCAATAAAAGCTAATTAAATTCTAACAGAGATAATAACTTAGAAAATATTTATATTTATTTATTGTGCTTCTATATAGCATACGAACGGAAAAAAAAAGTGACCTTCATATTCTATACCTTTTTTCATAAGGACATAAGCATTCATGCATATTCAAATATCATAAAAGCTATCAAGGCATTCAATTATAGAAGGAAATATTTAAAGACACAACCATGTGTTCATAAATAATGTAATAAAACATAACGAAAGAAAGATTCATCCTATCTGGAATAACCATAAAGGCTACAGTCCAGAAAACCTCGGATTATTAAATGACACATCCCATGTTCAAAAATAAATCCAAAAATGAAAGTAATAAAACTAGCGGGAAATTAGATCTTCAAACGGAGCATGAGCTTCTCTACAATTCGGGCTTGAATCCGACATTGTTCAGCAAGCTCGTCTACACATGTGTGCTCCATCAGATCTGCTCTGCAACAAGAAAAGAAGTATGCTCATGAATAATTATCCTCAAAATATTTTTAGGATATCTTTAATCATGAATTTTAAGGTACCATACCAGCATTCTTCTTGTTTTTCTCAAGCTCAGCCAAGTACAAAAGACAATGCCTCTTCCAATGGCCTTCAGTGTTGCAGTGGTGACATTTACCAATGCTTTCTCGCTTCTTTTCTTTTCATTTTCCACTTCTCTTGAAATTCTTCCTTTCCTTCTTAGCGGGACCTTTCCCCTTTGAAGTATTCGGACGTGTCTTAGATGACTCAGCACCAGAAGTCAACTTCTTCTTGGTTTTAGGCGAAGAACTCTTGTCAGCATAGAGAGCTGACCCTTTGTTCTTCCCATGTCAAGTGATAGACTCGAAAGTCTGTAGTTCATTCAACAGCTGAGACAGTCCATACGTCAACTTGTTCATGATGTAGTTGGACGTAAACTGTATGAAGTCACTCGAAAGGGAATTCAGGATTATTCCCACCTGAGTAACCTCATCCATCTGTGCCCCATGGAGTTCAGCTTCGGTGAAGTAGTTAGTCATCTTCATGACATGATCCCTCACCGGAGTTCCCGCAGTCATCCTAGTGCTAGTGCACTTACGGGTGAGCTCAATGCGGGCTTGCTCGCTTTGCATCCCAAACATTTGTTGCAACGAGTCAAGGATCTCCACAGCGGTCTCCTTCCCTTCCATCTTAGTTCGCAACGCATCAGATATGCTTGCGAGCATGTAGGCCACCGTCTTGTTATTGGCAGTAGTCCACTTGTCATAGTCCTCCCTCAAGTTCTTAGAGGCACCATGAGCAGGAAGAGGAGGTCTGTCTTCAGTGAGGATAAAGCGAATGCTTTCACTCACAAGCACAATGTTGAGATTCGACTTCCACTTAGGGAAGTTATCTCCAGTCAGGACGTCTTTCGACAACAGGGCCATAATAGGGTTCGACATGATTACTAAAAACATAAAAAGCACATTTATTGGCAATATGAAAAGAAACAACCATCAATATAATTCAGGAAATAAAAACTATAATGCAAACATGCACGGGATAAAATACTAAACAAAAGAACCCGGTTTTTATATTCCAAGGTAATTCGACTAATAGCCACAGTCCGTTTCACTCTGGTGACGTAACGGAGTGCACCTAGTGAAAATGAGAACCATCTCAGATTAGTGAGCAATCATAGTACATGCACCTTCATAACTATGCTCACTAACTACCAATTTTATAGGAATCTTTGGCCACATGAGCAACCACCGGTTGGTTCATGCATGAGTCAACCCATCATTTCAGTGAAAGAAATCTAGCTCATACGCACTAGCGTAACTAGTACACGCAGAGATCAACCCTCCCACCTATCGTCAGAGACACAACCTTGGTATTGGAATCAAAAAAGCCCTTCCGAATGGAACTGACCACCATGTTTAGAAAACCGCCGGTCACGAGGGGATCTTTCATCCTCACGGTGTTGTGTCAATGTTGGAGACCTACGACTCAATATACTTTCAGTATTTTAATTTTCCTAGCATTAACTTTAATCTAGGTGATCCACTCAAGTTAACTAAGTCATATTAAAAACTCGAGTGTTTCTAAGCTACCCTTAAAAACAAATGTTTCGATATAGGTTAGTGATTAGGAATTCGTGACATCTAGTCTTGATTATCCTAAAAGTATTCCATCACGGAAAAGCTCCCAGTAGAGAAGGTGAGACACTAGGTCTTCTTAAGTACCTCTCAGCTTAGCCTCTTATCGGCTTGGTGACAAAGCTCTCCGATCCGTTCAACTCATTCATTAATTAACTATCCTAATCCAATTAGATAATATTAATGAATGAAAGCCCATGACAACTATTAACATACGATACATGATCTAAGTTATAGCATACAAGCATGGCATAGTAATTAAATAAACAAGCAAGAGCATGCAAGAATGGTTTGATTCAGATTGATCGTTTCCTATTTGATTCTATAAAGTAAAACAAGATGAGCCCAATTATATTGGCCCATGGATTCAATTGGGCCCATTCTTATGTCCCTTAGAAAAATAAATCAATATCAAATTATTTAATTTCTCTAATTTTTTATCGAAAAAATTAATTAAGTAAGGGCTCATTCTAATGTCTCATTTAAAATAAATCGATATCATAATCATTTATTTTGTAATGTTTTAAATAAAAATCATTAGAGCTCAGCCCATACAATTAATTAAATAAAACATTTAAAAACTTAATTTTTTTTCGGTAAATTTTTTTTTTAATGATTGGGCCCGTGGGCCCACTAGGGTTTCCGGGCTGAGGCCCGGACGAATCCTCTAATCTTGACCTAGGACAAGATTAGACTTGAGGCTGCACCGGACCGCCGCCGCCAAGAGGGCGCGGCCCGGCACTAAGAGGACGGCCGAGACTTGTCACAAAATTTTGTGACAAGTTTTCTTGTGACGTAGTCGTGGAGGCTTTCTTCGTCCGTCATGCTTCTTCGTTGTGTGTCCGTCTCTCGCCGATCGTCGTGATCAAGAACGTCGCACCATCGGATTACAACAATAATAATAATAATTACATAAAACCTATACCCTTTGAATTTCGGGTTTACAAAAAATCTAGAAAAGCGAGAATCAAATATTCTACGATCAAACCACGAATCACAATTCACATATCATATATTGAATTGCATGAAATTCACATCCACATATAATTTCATTCAAACCATATTTAAATTAATTACAAGAACGAATCGATTAATTAATCATAACATCTAGCTCTGATACCACTTGTCGGTGGATCGAGCGCGCATCGGACACGAACGATCGCTCCGATGCGCCTCTTTTGAGATGATTCCACCATATAACCATATTAATGCGGAAAAATAATTAATTACGCTGATCATAAGCTAATTAAATTATGGTTATAATTAACAAGATCTAGTTATGTTTAATTAATTTAATTCACGAGAGCATATAAGTCAAGCAACCGATATAAGAGTAAACGAGTACTTACATTGATTTTCGGTTCAGCTACAGAACGCTCCAATCCAATCGCGTAGTCCTTGCGTCGTCTTGATGAAGGACTCGAGGATGACACCTTAGTCTTCCGAAACGTAATCTCCGAGACGAATAAGAAAGATGAGTGGGCACAGTTTTTATCTTACTAGATCACGAAACTAGGTGTTTCGAGATCTCTCTCTTATTTTACTAAGAATGGAAACGAATTTCCGAGGGGAGGGAGAGGCAGATGCACGGCCAAGGGTGGCTAGTGATGCACGAAATTTCTCTCAAATTTCTTAAAATAATTGCTTATTTTTGCCTTCTCATGAACCCTTATTTATAGTAGTAAAAATGAAATATTCATGGAATCTTCCAGAATATTTTATTTTCTTTTATTGTGTTCACACTAGTGGATTAAATCTAGGTCATTGGATCTCAACAAGTGAATCCTACTTTTTCTCTCATCCATCAGATCAATATCTATGGGATATTATTCTTTTATTTAAATAGAGAATAATTTATTTAGTGAGATAATAAAGGAGAATATATTATTCTCCTAAATATTCTCCTAAATACTTTCCTTTAAATAAGGAGAAAATATAGGACAATATCTTATATTTTTCTCTCTCCTTTATTTAAACAACTAAAGAGAAAATATTGGTAAATACCAATTATGTATTTTCGAATTTGATGGCACACGGCCAAGGAGATTTGCGCAAACCCTAGTGCCAAATAACCAAATTCGAATTTTCCATGTGTGCAAGGCCCAATTGCTTAAAACTCAATTAATCATTTATTTACTTGGTCCAACAATAAACAAATAATTAATAATTGTTTATTTACTTGATCAAATAATAAATAAACAATTCTACCATAAATATTTATTTAATTCTGCGAATACCCGTTTTCCAGAATTAATGCTGTCAATCACAATTACAGCAAGTGAGATTAATAATGATAAACATTATTATACGAAAGTTCTTATCCGCCTTTATCATAGCCGAATCGGGGACTATGGACCTAGTAATAGGAGCTTAACAAATCCGATGAAAAAGACGAAATAGTCATTTCTCTTTTGTCCATCGATTCGTCTAATCTTGGTCAAATACTCCACCTTGTAAGCCAAGACTGAACTCTCCTTTATACTAGAATTATATTTACTCATCGTGACGAGTGTCCACTGATATAGTCAGTTCGTGATCAAGATCCTCCATGGTTCAACCCGTGTCAAGAGAAGTCAATTTTTCCGTTATACTTCTCTTGATACATATCAGCCCTAAGCATTGTTGCTTCCCCAGCGAAAGATTCTTTCGAACGTTACTTACTTCGAAAGTGCTAGCAATCTATCGGTTCTGGAATCAACCCTTAGGTGAGTGAACATTAACCTTCTTTCAGGAAGGCTGGATTCCGTATCTGTAAATCACTTCCCACTCGAATCATGCTCTGAGAAAACTCCCAAGACATAAGCTGTGATTAGCATGAATAGCCTTTTAGCGAATGAGTCAAAGAGCTCAGTAACATAACCCAGTGTCCATGATCACTTCAGGATTTAGATCAAGTCTCACTGTGACCATCATAGTGACCTCGGTTAGTGTGTCGTAACGGTCCTTAAACGACACATCTACAACCAAGACCTGTCCAAGTCGTACACTTACCACAAGTGTAGAATGCTCCCACATAGTGATCAGCCTTCACCTATGTGTTCCACATATATGACTTTAGATATAGCTTTCCAGGCGTATATCAGTCATCGACCATGTTTTAGCACACCGCCCGAACTCAGATGCCCAGCACGTGACTCAGTTAGATACGGAGGCTATGGAAGATAGTTGTTATTGATTCTAATTGTTTAGAACTCAACCCACTAATCATATAATGCTAATAAAGTAATCTTATTATCGAATTTAGTAATCATTATCTTCAAGTGGGCAATATTCCCAACAGATAGAGACAGCGAAACGGAGAGACGAAGAGAGAGAGAGAGAGAGAGAGAGAGAGAGAGAGAGAGAGAAGATGAAGTGAGGTCGGGTTTTTTTGGCCGACGAACTGGAGAGAGAGAGATTTTGGATTTGGATTTGGACGAAGAAGAAGAAAAGAAATGATTATGGACGGTTTCAAATTTTAATTCCAAATAAAAAATAATTGTTAGAGGTAATAAAATTTTAAAAAAAAAAAATTAATTTTCTTAATAATTATCTATTAAAAAAGAAACTAAATAGGAAGGATATAAATGTTATAGCTTAGTTCATGTAATCATATTTTAGGATTAAATTGGACTTATTTGATTTTGGTCTAAAATCATTGTATGAGTCATAGAATATGAATAATCCCTTAATTTTTTTTGCTATGGGCTTTGTTGTTGCTACAAGGTGTGCTTTACACCATGTCCACTCCTTCTTTCTTAGTAGGGAAAATTACATAACTAGCTTAAAATATGCGTCATTTTTCATATCTTATTAATGTTTTCAAAATATTTCGACAGTAACCGTTTTCATTTTCTCTGGACAAAAATACCCTTGTGTTTAAATTTGATTAACAGTTTTTAAAATTTGGTTAACAATTATTGAAATTTAGTCAATAGCTATTGAAATCTGATTAACAGTTTTGAAATATGGTTAACAGTGATTGAAATCTGGTCAACAGTTATTAAAATTTGGTTAATACTTACTAAGGATAAAATTGACACTTTAAAAATGAAACGGTTATTTGTGAAAAATAAATAACGGGTATTAAAAGCTATTTCGAGTTTTAGTATGTTGCTAATAGAATAGGACCCGAACAAACAACAAGCATTGTTGTTTATTTGTGACAACATAAAAGGTAACGCAATGACCTTTTACTATGTAATTTGTATCATAACCATGTATTAAATAGTTTACTGAAAAGCCGTCTTCAATATTTTTCCCTTCAAAAAACCTATCTTTAGAAAACTATTATTATTTTATAAGATATCAAAGTAGGTAAGTGCAAATAACCACTTACTTAATGATTGGAAATTGGGATATATTTGTCTGAAAAAGTGGCTTTAGTTTCTACTCAATACAAAGTGGAAATCATTGGTCTTTTTTTTGTTGTTGCTTATATATGAAAGTGGGTTCAACAATAAATATATATATATATATATATATATATATATATATGAGTGGGAAATCATTAGCCATAAACTAACAATCTAAGCCCCACTTTTTGGGAAAAATTACACGGAAACTCTATTAAAAAAAGATTACTATAAGAAAAAGTGAGAATCTAGTCGCATAGAATTTTGACAGATTTGTAATTCTTGAAAATAATAAATTGCTTTAAGGGTGTTCTTTGACAACATGAAAAAATCAAACGCTCCGCCCTCTCTATCAGATAGAAGGGCATGTTAATTTTTTTTTTAACTGGTTAGATTTATATTATGTCCATCTTACTACATAATATAATAAAATAGAGTAAAAATAGAGTTGGATTTGCTACAATCCAACTTCATTATGAAGTGAATGAATAGAGAAACTTCAAATTTCATTAAGAAATAAGTTCAATAGACTCACACTAAATACTTTATTCCTAGAGGTTTTTTTGCTTCATTCGAAAACCATACGGGATATTAGTTCCCACCTACGATAATCAGGTATTCTCTTTGTCGTGCCGTTGCCACCCTCTAGAGCTCCTCTATTTTCGTTGGAGATTCACCGTCGCCGGATTTTCTCCCTTGATGGAGATTCACCGTCGCCGGATTTTCCCCCTTGACGGAGATTCAATCTCTTCTTCTTCTTCTTCTTCAACATCTGTCTGCATACGTAGTCAACGCTTTCCAAAGCTGCAATTGAAAGGTTGAAGATGAACATGAGACTTCATTCGGCGTTGTAGACGCCACAATCATTGTGGGAGATTTCTGCAGTTGTGACGAAAGCCTTGAATTCTTAGATATTGGCAATAGATAGATTTGTACAATTCAACACCAAATACTCACACTTTCCAAAGCTAGGGGTCACAAAAATTCATGTCCGAGAGATCTGTCTGGTTGTGAGCCAAAATCGTTTGAATCACATATCTAGGAAGTGGATCAAGATTCCAGCGATTCAAAGTTGAGAACCCTAGTTATCGGATGTGTTATGGACATCGCCACCAAGGGTTCTCCGGTCATCTACAAGTCAAGAGGCGCGACTTCCTCCAGTTTTCCCTTCCCGGCAATCTCAGCTCGTTTTTATTCCTATACCTGCATCTTCTTCACGCATTGCTTCACTGATCCTAGTTCTTTCTCCTTCATTAGTTGTTGAATCTTGACTTGATCACCTAGGTACGTACTTGCTCCATCGGCGGATGAAAGTAGTCAAGTGAGTTGATCTTCATTTCATTCAAGTTAAGAATGAATGGTGACTATCCTCCCATCGGAATCAATCTAGTGCTTATTTGATCATTGATTTATATGCGATATGCAACTTCTCATAATTTGAGTACATGTACAAAGTGAAGAAGTACTCTACCGATGAGATTCACGCTGCTGGATCACGATCGTTGAAGATTAGAATATGATTCCATATCCTCAAGCTCGCCATTGTTATATAACAAAAATTCCAAAATTTCATCCAATGGTATTATAGGGCAACAAGTTGTTGTTGCTCGGTAATTTTAAAAGTTTGAAAGGAGTTCCAATAAAAATTCATAGAGATTCATATTGGTATAAGTAAAGATAGGAGTATTTTTTTTTCAAAAATAAACTCTAACTAACCAAGAAAATATTTAAGTAGAAGGTTTCTTCCCTTGATTGATAATATTTTGTTGGTCAAGACCAGACATTGGAATCTCTATACCTTGGAGGATGCAAAGGCGCTAAAGATTTATGACCAATGACGGAAGTGCAAGTGCTCGCCTCCTAGATGACAGACACCATCGACTTCCGAGTCAAACATTGGAGGAGCTCAACTTCTCAATCTTGTCGTCTCATCCTCAACTATGTATTACCTTTAAAAAAATTATAATGCCAATCAATAAATAGCTCGATAAATAATGTAGACAACACACTCACACTTAACCTTGAGCTTGTGGAAGGAAATGCATTTTCATTTTCACGAGACACATAATTTTGGGTTTGACTGGAATGAATTATTATTTCCAGTGTTGACCGGAATTCCGCTCGGTATGGAAAGGAAATTTTCGTTTCGAGTAAGTCGACATGAGTTTCCTTCCGATCATAATACATTTATTTTCGGCATATTTTAGACCCGTTGGATTTGCAACTGTCACAAATCTAACGATTTATATGTTTATATATATATATATATATATATATATATATATATATATATATATTTAAACATAAAAAAAACCTTAATTGTACGTGTGGAAGAAACCATTTTCGTTGGTTGCTGTCAACATTCGTTCATCCAGTGGAAGGAAATCCTGCCACTCACGCTTCTCCATGGAAGGAATCCTTCCACTCGAATTTCAAAGTCGGAAGGATAGAATTTTCATCCCTCTTCCGTACCATAAATCCAAGATTACTCGCGTTATGCAACAACGTGGATATAGTCTCCAATAGTGAATAATCAATCACAATAATTTATAATAAATAAACAATGCAAATCCATCGTCGTTATACAATATACATTAAACTTTTGACAGAAAATATATATAAATATATATCAACTTCCATTTTATAATTTAAAAAAATTTAAAAATAAACCACCAAACAAACAAACAACATGCATATACAATGTTTCTTCTCTTTTATGTATTTTTGAATTTTTTTTTTAAATTTAGTTTTGGTACTAATATTGTTTCTTCTCTCCTTGTCTATCCATTCCCATCTCTCTACTATATGCAACAAACAAACACACACTATGCAACAAAATACAAACAACATGCATACTATGTCCAAAAAAAAAAAAAAACCATGCATAGCCTCAAATAATAATGAATAATAAACACCAACAATAACATGTATATAAACAAAACAAAATCAATAATGAATAAAAAATAGTTAAGAGCACACATCAATGCCCAATATTTAATAATTAATAACCTTCCATTTTATATTCCTTATTTTAATTTTTTTAACTAAAATAAATAAATAAAACCAAACATAGAAAACGCCACAAACAACATGCATACTCTGTAATAAAAAAAAAAAAAATAATAAAAAATAAAAAAGTGCATAGTCTCCGATAATGAATAACAATAATAATATGTATATAATAAACAAAACAAAATCAATAATGAATAAAAAAAAATTAAGAACAAGCATCAATGCCTAATGTTTAATAATTAATAACCTTCCGTTTTATATTAAAAAAAAAAAAAAAAAAAAAAAAAAAAAAAAAAAACAGAAAAACCGCAACAAAGGAATTGCACTTCAATTCAAAGAAAGGGAATCTAATAATAATAAATAAAAAAAATTCAAAGAAAAAGAGTATTATTTTATATCTCCTCTCCTTATCCCCATCTTCCTCTCTCCATCTCTCAAACAAAACAAAAACAAAAACAAAGCCTCTCTCTCCATGGACGGAAGTAACGGCGGAGGAAACGGCGGAGCTCCGGTGGGAGCGGCGGCGTTCCAGCAGCTCCTTCAGCAGCAGCAACAGCAGCTCCAGATGTTCTGGTCGTACCAGCGACAAGAGATCGAGTCGGTGAACGACTTCAAGAACCACCAGCTTCCATTGGCGAGAATCAAGAAGATCATGAAAGCCGACGAGGACGTTCGGATGATCTCCGCCGAGGCTCCGATCCTCTTCGCCAAGGCCTGCGAGCTCTTCATCCTCGAGCTCACCATCCGATCCTGGCTCCACGCCGAGGAGAACAAGCGCCGGACTCTCCAGAAGAACGACATCGCCGCCGCGATCACGCGCACCGATATCTTCGACTTCCTCGTCGACATCGTCCCCAGGGACGATCCCAAGGACGACGCCGTTTCCGGCGGAGGAATCGGCTCCGGAATCGTCGGGGCGGCGAGCGGAGTTCCGTACTTTTATCCGCCGATGGGGCAGCCGACGGCGGGCGGGATGATCATCGGACGGCCGGCGGATCCGTCGGCGTACGGACAGCCGCCGTCGCAGGCGTGGCAGTCTGTTTGGCAGGCCGCGGCGGAGGACAGTGGGCCCTACGGCGGCGGCGGAGGAGGTCAGGGGGGTCTCGATGGGTAGTGGAGAGTCTCAAAGGTAAGATGGGAATGATAATTTTGATTTAGGGTTTGATTTTGGGGGTTTTTAAGGGATGCTTTTGAATTTGGGGATGAACATTGATTCTTTGTTTCAAATTTTGAATTTTTTTTTGTTTTTTTCGAATGGAATGGGTGATGAATTTGATCAAGTGTTGGAATTGATTTTTTTTTTTTTGGGAAGAATTTATAGCCAGCCAAAAAGAAAAAAAAAAAAAAAAAAAAACTTGAAAGACAGAGATTTAGTATGAACATTATTGTTTTGGTGTCTTATTTGAGAGCGGAACCAATCGGAGAACAGAAATTGATGGTTTTCATTTTTGGGGATGATTTTTTTGTGTTTTTCTCTTGCCAATTGTTTAGGGATCAAAGTTGTGTCCTTTTTTTCCCTGTTATCGTATTGATTCTAAGCTCATGTGTTGAATACAAAGCATTGTTTTGTGTAAAAAAAAAAAAAAAAAAAAAAAAAAAAAAAAAAAAAAACACAGATGGTATTTAGGAACAATGTGGCAACTTGTGATGAAGAAATGGCTGCCTTTTTTTTGCCTATGTTTTGTATGTTATCTTTGTTTCTGACTGATTTTTTTTTCCCACTTTTAATGCCAACCGTTGAAAGAAAAACTTTTGGTTGCTGTTTTATTGTGTGATTAGGTTGGAACGCAAAGTTTTTGGTTTTATTATTTAGGCATTTGATCTTTTCCAGAACACAGGCATAAACTATAACACTAAAGAGATGAACTTATTATCTTCTGTAATCCATTTTTTTTTATTGCTACAATTTACAAGTTTTTGTTTTTATTTTACTGGGAATGATCGGAAAGATTTTGTTTTGCAGCCGAGAAGCTAATTTGCCGACAGAAATGCTGCACGGTTTGAAAGGAAAACATATCGACTATCGAGCTGTGCAGAAACATGTTCATCCGAATATTTTATTGATATTCTCTCAATTGTAATTTACTATTCTTCTTCTTCTTCTTCTTGTTTCTGGATCGGACTACTTAATTAATACCCACTCTGATCTGTTGAGTGTCTGATGTGCAGAGTCTTTTGGCGTCTTAATGTTATCGCTAATTGAGATGATATTTCAGGTCATCAATTCTTAAAGACAGCTTCTTTTTTTTTTTTTCATTGAGGACAAGGGTCTCTCTTATTCTCTTCCGTAACATTGGATATATCATAATTTACACATTAACCAACCAAAACTACACTAATTGCCGTTGTTTAGCATAACAAGTACACAAAATTACACAGACGACAACTTTTATTTTGATAAGTTAATTCGGCTCGATAAACATTCAAACTATTGATTTATTAATTGTTAATGCCGTTTTCTAGAACATTCAAGGTACATGTGGCAATGCAAGAAGCGGACTCGAGATTCCAAATGCTTTGTTGAAGTCATTGGCACTGTTTTTTTCGGCGGTCTTACGACGATTGTGATTAATTGGGTTGGACCCGAAAGGTCACGATTGATCGAGGGTAATAGTGAACAAGAATGATGGTTGTTTTTCGGCATTTGCGAGAGATCCGTGGCGAATTGGGGTCAATTCCGAATATCCACAATCTTCAAACTTCAAAGAGCCTAATATTTCTCAATAGTCTTAGTATTGGAATAATCTCAAATTGTAAATAGGTAGACATCTTCCTTTCATCTAATAAACTTTCGTTGGAGTCTAATTTTGAAGCTTCAATTGCTGGAGTATGTTCTTTAGGGGTTTTCCACACGAGTTCTGTCAAGGAAAGCATAAATAAGAAATGATAAGGGCATTTTAGAAATATGGCCAAAAGCTAACTTTCTTTTTTGGTTTTAACTCATGTTTGTCGAACTTTAGGAATATAGCCAAACGGATTGACAAGCAAAAAACAAAGTCTGATTTGCCATTATCTATTAACAAATTCGTCACTTTCTATCTCCTATTTTTTTCACACTTTTTTTTCATAAAAACTTTAAAAAACCATATCTATCTCATATGAACTCGAAATTGAATGATTCCAAATCATACGGATTCGTGACGCCGAGATCTTCAAAAATAGATCTATTGTGTTTGATGAAAAATCATGTTCAATGTCATAGATGTAGAAAAATCACGTTACTACCTTAGACATGGAAATAACTGAAAATTTTCGAAAATCATCTGAAAATAAATGAAAATGTAAACATGATGCATTAAACATGATTTTTCATCAAACACAATGAGTCTATTTTTTAAGATCTTGGCGCCACGAATCTGTAGGATTTGGAATCACTCAATTTCGAGTTCGTATGAGATAGATATGGATTTTTGAAGCCTTGATGCAAAAAAAAAAAATGTTTGAAAAAAAGTAGGAGAGAAAGTGACGAATTAAAAAACAAGAGAGAGAAAGTGATGAATCTAGAAAAAAAAACGTTATATTTATTTAAGGACAAATATGAAATTTTAACCCATTACTCTAGTGCCACATAATATAATTGGCTATTTTTCTAAAACTCTTCAAACGTTGGCTAAATCTCAAACATTGAGTTTAAGATTGCTTAGTTAATTACAAAATTCAAATAATAATTATAGAATTTTGAGAATTAGCTACTATATATGATTTTCTATATTGTAAAACATGTAAGTTTGTCATTTTTTTTATATCTGTTAGCACCCAGCCGGACAAGGCCATAATATCTTATATTTGTAGACTTTTTTTGTTTTTATCGCAAGAATATCGTATTTAAACTTTTTACTATGAAAATAATGTTTATTGTTAAGTTGTAACAAGCATTTTACCCCGCACGTTGCAGTTGGAATAAAATTACATAAATTTGTAATTTTTTTTTAAGAAGTTTATTGAAAACAGTAATGGACTATACTCTAAAACACACTTGTTTACTTTTAAAAAAATATATGTAATGATAAATAATAAAATTTTAAGCTAGAAATTATGACATTTATTTATATTCATATAAGATGATTATATACAATAAAAGATAATAAATTTATAAGCTATAAATTATGACATTGTATTTATATTCATAATAAATGATTTTATATATAAGATCGTTAGCTCAGTAGTCTAATAGCACATTCTGCTTTTGAAAAATAGCAAAAGTTTCATTTTATTAAGAAAATAGTCTACCGGACCGAAGTAAATTTAATTAATTGTTTTAGTTGCAACAAATTCTACTGAAAATCAACAAAACTAAAATTTATCAACGTATAAATAAGGCTAAAAATTGATAAAACACAATTTGTAAAAATTAATGTACGAAGAAACTCAATTTGGAATATATATATAAAAAATGTAATCGGTCACCATTAGTTTATGGTCATATTTATGTACATATGGATTATATGTATATATACTAATTTTATAGAAAATAAAAAGGTTAAAGTGTTATATAAAAAGAAAACTTTAAGTTGATATAGGAATAAAGAAACTCTGTTTATATAACAAAATATATAAAGGGTACTTTTGGTGTGTATATAGATGATATTAAAAGATATGTATGTAAGATTGTATGCGTGTTTATATGTATAAAAGAAATATGTATGCATATATAAAAGTCAGATAGGGTAAACAAAGAGTAAACAATTAAATAAAATAAAGGCTACAGTATTTTAGAGGTTTGTTTTAGTTATAATATAGGATAATGTTTTAGTTGATTTAATTTTATGTACCGTTTATAATTTCATTTATCATAAAAATAATCGTTTTGCTGTGTGAAAAAATGTTATTTTTGAAAGTATTTTAAATAGCCATCTAAAACTGTTATTTCCGTAATTTTCCATATTTCTACGCTGGTCCGGCCCAAACAATTCTATCTGATCTTGGTGAAAGAAAAAGGGCCGAAAAGAAAAAGACAATTTAGAAGTCCAAAATTGTCCAATCAGAAAACAAGAAACACGTCATTGACTATCCATCGTGTAAACGCCTCTCAACTCTCCGACTCTCTCTATTTATCTCTCTCTCTCTCCCTATTTCCCTCCGACAATTCTCCGATCCATTTCGAAAGACGAAGCACAACAACAATGGAAGCCATTGACTCCGTCATCGATCCCCTCAGAGACTTCGCCAAGGACAGCGTTCGTCTCGTCAAGAGATGCCACAAACCCGATCGCAAAGGTTTGTTTTTAGATCTGCGCTAATTCGATTCGATTTGTTGATTTCGTTTGATCTCATTTACTTTTGTTGTTGATTCATACGTCTCCGTGGTTGATTTGATTTGATTTAATTTTGATTCAGAGTTCTCCAAGGTCGCTCTCCGTACAGCAATTGGGTTCGTGGTGATGGGATTTGTGGGTTTCTTCGTGAAGCTGATCTTTATCCCGATCAACAACATCATCGTTGGATCCGGTTAGGTGAGATTTTCTTCCGATCTCGATTCGTTGAATAGTTAATCCCTTGATCCGATCGGTGTATCTGTTATATTATGCGAATTCATTTCGTACGAATCTAATTGAATTGATTGTCTAGGGTTTTTGAATGTTTAGCCAAATAGATGATAGCGTTTGTGATCTGTATCACATATAAATCGGTGTTGACTAGACAAAAAAGTTCCCAAGTAATTTCTCGTTTGCATGTCGATTTATATCTATGCATTTCAAGGTTGAATTTCGTAGCATACATAGCTGGGTTTAGATAGACCAAATTGTCACAAATGATTTCTCGTATGCATGTTGATAATATGACATGCTTTGTAGATTAAATTGGTGGTGTTATTTGTACCTGTGCCTTTACAAATCCAAACCAGTTACTTAGTTTTTTTTTTTTTTTACTCAGGCTTTTGTTCTATGTTCCTATTTCAGGTCTTCTTGAGGATAAAGCTATTAGAAGGAGGATTCCATAGACGTAGCTTGTATTCACAAAAGAGCTTTGTTTTTTATGAACATCAATTTTTGTTTTTAAACGTGTTCAATTGACAGAAACAAGATCATATAATTTGACTTTACCGTTTCGTTGAATGCCACTCTGTTCCTTTCAATTGTTATTAATTTTTTTTTATCCTTTAGTTTTCTTATCCGTGTTTGTTTGTTATCTAAATAATTTTCATGTTAATATGGTGACCTCTAAATAATGTGCATGATAATGCTATATGATGGGCAATCAACCAAAAACTGCATATTTGAAAACTTTTTTTTTTTTTTTTTTTTTCTGAATGCCACTAAATGGCTAAATATTAAACAATTAAAAAAAATTAAGAAAAATAAGTAAATCCATTGGTGTCATAAAACGTTACATGAATAACAGGAGTTATGGGAATTGAATTTGAAATCCTGAGTGCGAGGTTTAAAATTTAAATTATACCGAGATAATATGAATATGCATTGTTCACCTATCAAGCTAATAGAGCCACGAGAAAGAAATTTAAAGTTCGAGCCTTTGTTTGTAAGCAGGATCTTCAGCTGAACAAAAAGCATGGCATGCCTATAATTTGTATTGAAACTGGTTTTACACAGATGAATCAAACAATGGTGTTTCCATAAAGCTGCGCATAAACTGGTCTCGTTCGATAAATGACGATCGAGGTTACTGCTGATGCGATGACACACAGCCCCGAGAGGATTCCACAAGTGAGAGCATAGCAAACGGAACCCGAGCAAGTGAGAGAATCTGAATTGGCCATGGAAACCGTGTTCTGTTTCTCGGCATAGTAATCGTATATTCTGCTCGCAATTACTCCGGAGAAGATGAGCGAGCCCACGGGGTTGGCCAAATTGAGGAAGTTGTAGAGAGCGCCAAAGCTCTTCAACCCAAAGAGCTCGGAAGCCGAAGCAGGCAAAACCGCCCAGTGAGCCCCGTAGCCAAGGCCTATCAGAACGCTCAAAACGTAAATCTCGCCTAGCCACGCCATCGCGTAGTAGAAAAATCCGAATGCCATTATCATCTGAAATATCGCGATCGCTATTGGCCTCGGGTACGCATAGTCTCTGATTAAAAGAAGAGGAGAAAACCTTAAAAATGATGATAAAAAAAAAAAAAAAAAAAATCACTTGTTTGAGCTAGTTGAGTTATGATTTCATGTTAAGATTTAGAGATTATGAACTTGGTAAACGCATAAGATGCAAACTGAGCTATACGAATTCTGATACCATGTTAGGATTTACGAGATCTCATCTTAGAATCAATTACCAAAAAAGTAAAATATGTTTCACTTTCACCTTGTTATGATCTCGGAAAAGTAGCCTCCCGCGCGATGCGGCCGAGGAAATTCCAAATGCTGATCATGGAGATGAAAATGGTGGTATCATCGTACCCGAGCGACTCAGTCATTTGTCCCAAGTTGTCGATAACAGTCACACCCGACCCAGAGGCCCAGACGAGCGAGGCGAACATGAGCCAAAAGTCAGCCTTGGCCAACGCTTGCCTCAACGTGAAATCTTCCCCTCTCCGTGGGCCCCGCCTCCTGACCCTGACCGCCCCATCCGCCACCGCTTTGACAAGCCTCGCCTGAAGTTGAGCCACTCGTCTTTTCCTCTCTAGACGCGACAGAGCCTCGAGCTCTTACCTCGGCTTCTCGTCCTCAACCTCGCTCGTGATGCTGACATCATCATCATCTTCTTCCCGATTCTCTGACCTTGACATGAGTCTCTCTCCTCCTTCTTCATCTTCTTCTTTCGACGAAGACGAAGAAGTCAAAGGGATCACTATCGGAAGAAAGACGAGGGCGAGCAAGACTGCCGCGAAAACCGTAATTAGGGTTTGGCTCAGGCTATACAAGTCCTCTATCACAAGCACTCCGAGCAAATAGATTGCGAGGAAGAGGCAAGCTGCGTAGACGAAGGTGAACCTTGGGGAATCAGATGACTTGGCTTGTCTGTGTGTTTAAAGATGAGAGACCAAGGTTTACCTCGAATTTTTAGGATTAAAATGGCTAAAATGCTATTAAAATTATCTTACTAGCCGTTGTTTTTTTTTTTTAATTGATAGCATGAATACCTGTGGGCCTCGGTGATTGGCCGGACCACGAGCAGGAGAGCCGCCACAATGACTGAGGGACCGACCGCGATCATGAACACGATCGAGGACTGGCTTGTCGCGTTGAATATCAGGTAGACCTGGGTCAAGATCGCGCCGCTCAGCCCGGCAAACCCTTTTAGAATCCCCACGATTGGACCGCGGTTCTTCGGGAAGTTTCGGACGCATGAAACAAGCGACGCCGTGTTGAAGTACGTCTCTCCGCTCGTCCCGATGAAAATGCAGAGACAGAGCTGAGAAGAAAAAGAGGTAACTTGTGACCCAAGAAAAGAGAAAAGGAAAATAGATAGCGGTGTTAGGGGTTGAAAAGTAGTCGACTGACCACCCAGAGAGGCATATTGGATTTGGGGAGTCTGTTTGTGATGATGAGCCAGAGAGCTCCGTAGCCGAGGAAATTCTGGAAGATTCCGATGAGAAGAAGAGCCCAAGTCGGGACGAGCTCAGAGAGAGCTCCGGCGAGAAAGCCGATGCTGTCTCCGAGGTCTTTGGCGACGCCGATCATTGCGAGCTGTCTCTGGTTGTATCCCATGGCGGTTTTGATCACTGGAGATATGATTCCGAAGAGGTATCCGATACCGGCACCGCCACAAATACAAGCCATCTGTTCCTACTCAAAGCCACAAAACCTTCACGAAACTGCGTCGTTATGATCCAACGTCTCTTAGATCTGGTATTAATTTATGGGGTTGCTTCGTCTGTGATATATATCCCATACAACTTTCCAGGAGCTTTTGGAGACTTTTGCTTTTGATAGTCAGAGAATGATTATATTGGTGAGTTTGTTTTTATATTAGTCTCTATCACCATGTTGTGTCCCTGTGGTAGATTAGTTTCTGCTAAAAACTCAAGCATTGTATATATATATGTATATATATATATATATATATATATATATATATATATATATATTACAATAAGTTTATCAATGAAATTGTGTGTGCTCGAAAGCCTGACTGCATGTGCTTGTTACCATGGAAGGCTGGGATATATTGTTATGTTAAAAAGATCCAAAGCATGATTTGCATTTGTAATTAAGGACGAAGAGACCTTAAATGATCATTTTGCTTTTTTTTTTTATTTTTTTTTTTTTTACAAAAAATCAACGTGTTAACTAATAGCCATGAGAGCCTAAAGCTGCATATCCTTGGAACAGATAAATATCTGAATATATTGGCATTGTAGGCCTAGAATTTGTATGGAAACTTATTTTACAAAAAAGTGAATCAAGCATTTGTAGTGTTTCCGTAAAGCTGCGCATAAACTCGCCTCGTTCGATAAACGACGATCAAGCTCAACACCGCTGCAATGACGCACAGCCCCGAGAGGATTCCACAAGTGAGAGCATAGCAAACCGAACCCGAGCAAGTGAGAGAATCAGAATTGGCCATGGAATCCGCTTCCTGTTTCTCGGCATAGTAATCATATATTCCGCTCGCAATCACTCCGGAGAAGATGAGCGATCCGACGGGGTTGGCCAATATGAGGAAGTTGTAGAGAGCTCCGAAGCTCTTCAACCCAAAGAGCTCGGAAGCCGAAGCAGGCAAAACCGCCCAATGAGCGCCGTAGCCTAACCCTATGAGCACGCTCAGGACGTATATCTCGCCCGGCCATGCCATCGCGTAGTAGAAAAACCCAAATGCCATTATCGCCTGAACTATAGCAATCGCGACTGGTCTCGGATACGCATAGCCTCTGATAAAAAAACACAACGTGCACAAGAACAAGAAGTATAAGAAAAAGAAAACCTTTAACATGACAGTTTTTACTTACTTGAGCTTGTTGAGCTCTGATATCATGTTAAAATTCAGAGAATACGAATTTATCCTTGTTTTCTATATGCGCGATGCTTAACATATACAGGGATGGAGCCAGAACAATTTATTAAGGTTGCTAAAATGAAGATAAAGAAAAATTAGCAGTTAATCTTTAGATGTTCAAAATGATTAAAGGTTTAATTGGTTAACCGTGATTTTTTTTGAAAAATGTAAACTAATTAACGCTTGGTTCCAATATTTTTTATCAGATGGTTGATTAACCACGGTTAATCATGAAATAATTGGTTGAAATTGGATCTTAATCGGAAATTCAATATTTAAATTAATTGACTTGTTGATTTTAACCGGTTAAAAAACCCACATTTACCTTAGGCTCAAGCCAGCTCCGTCCCTGTTTATACGTAAAACATTTGTTTTTCTTTTCACCTTGTTATGATCTCGGAAAAGTAGCCCCCAGCGATGCGGCCGAGGAAATTCCAAATGCTGATCATGGAGATGAAAATGGTGGTATCATCGTACCCGAGCGACTCAGTCATTTGTCCCAAGTTGTCGATAACAGTCACGCCCGACCCAGAGGCCAAGACGAGCGAGGCGAACATGAGCCAAAAGTCAGCCTTGACCAACGCCTGACTCAGCGTGAAATCTTCCCCTCTCCGTGGGCCCCGCCTCCTGACCCTGACCGCCCCATCCGCCGCCGCTTTGACAAGCCTCGCCTGAAGTTGAGCCACTCGTCTTTTCCTCTCCGGACGCGACAGAGCCTCGAGCTCTTCCCTCGGCTTCTCGTCCTCAACCTCGCTCATTATGATGCTATCGTTATCATCGTCGTCTTTATCGTCTTCTCGCCTTTCTGTCCCCGAAACGAGCCTCTCTCCTTCTACCTCGCCGTATTCTTCCAATAAAGACGGATGTTTGACGAGAGTCAAAGGAATCGCTATCGGAAGAATCACGAGCGCAATCAAGACCGACGCGAAAACCGTGATTAGAGTTTGGCTCGGGCTATACAAATCCTCTATCACGAGCACTCCGAGCAAATAGGTCGCCAAGACGATGCAGATCGCGTACACGAAGGCGAAGCTAGGACCATCGGATAACCTAACTTGCCTGTGTCAAAAGATGTGACTAAAGTTAACCTTACATTTTTTTTAACCTTTTTTTACCCCGGAAAATCGAAAAATTCAAGTTTTTTTTTACTTTTTTTTTTGTTTACTGGTTAAAAATGAGCTATGTATACCTGTGGGACCCCGGGACGGGCCGGACCACGAGCATCAGAGCTGAAACGACGACTGTGGGACCGACCGCGATCATGAACACGATCGAGGACTGGCTTGTCGCGTTGAACATCAGGTAGACCTGGGTCAAGATCGCACCGCTTAGCCCGGCAAAACCTTTCAGAATCCCCACGATCGGGCCGCGGTTTTTTGGGAAGTTTCGGATGCAAGAGACCAATGACGCCGTGTTGAAGAATGTCTCTCCGTTAGTTCCAACAAAGATGCAGAGACACAGCTGAGCAGAAAAAGGAGGTAACTTGTGATGCAAGAAAAGATAATGTAGTTAATTTTTTTATTTTTATTTTCACTGACCACCCAGAGAGACATATTGGGGAGTCTGTTGGTGATGATGAGCCACAGAGCTCCGTAGCCGAGGAAGTTCTGGAAGATTCCGATGAGAAGAAGAGCCCAAGTTGGGACGAGCTCGGTGAGAGCTCCGGCTAGAAATCCGATGCTGTCTCCAAGGTCTTTAGCGACGCCGAGCATGGCGATCTGTCTCTGATTGTATCCCATGGCGGTTTTGATCACCGGAGATATGCTTCCGAAGAGGTATCCGATCCCAGCACAGGACTGGACCCACATTGCCGCCACGAAAACGAGCCATCTGTTCTTCGCCAAGGCCTCGGAAGCCTCTCGAAACCGCCTCATTGTGATCTATCGATCCAACGGCTCTTTGATTATTACAGAACAAAACCGATTTGTTATATGTTATATCCGAGAGTGTTGATGCGAATCAAAAGGCTTCCGAGAACTTTAGTGTGTGCAAGGAATACTGATTTGGTTTGTGATATATTAAGACTGAGAATGGGAATATTGATGATTTGTTTCTCCATTTTCACCGTATTCAGACTGAGAATGGTAGTTGGTCATTGTGAGATTTTATGTACAGATGTACACATGCATCGACAGCTTATATTTTATGTATAATATTGGAAGTTCCCATGGAAGACTTATATTAGTCCAGTTTTTAATTAATAAATAATCTAGTTAAAATCCTGATATATTTTTAACCTATTATCCTCCGGTTAATCTAAAACGAGTTCGGTAAGTCAGCTTGAAGCGCCTCCAAGTGTACAGCTAATCAGGTTTTATTTATTTACATAAGAGGCCTCTTTACATAATCTAGGGTCTTTTCTAGCTACATATATATATAATTTAGGTTTAATATTGATATATATTGATATGTGGCATCAATATTCTCATTATTGGTATATAATAAGTTAAACTTTTGTAATTAGGCTATTTTTAGTCCTTGACTTTTTTCTTATAGTAATTTTTGTTCCTAACTTATTCATAATTAGTAGCTTTTATAGTCCTTTAAAAAAAAAAAAAAAAAAAAAAAAAAAAAACTTGAAACATATTTATCAACTAAAATATTTTGTGAATTTGAAACTATATTTTGACCCTAAAAACACAATAAAACTTAGAAAATTGTATTTTAGAGCATTATTTTACCTGAATTACACTTTTTAAACGTCTAAATAAACTAGTTTAGTTTACGTGTGCGTTATAAATAGTTTAGGAGTTAAATTTTATTTTGAGACATAAATTTATTTCGCACAGGATCAACAGACTATCAGCGCTTAAAGCCAAAAAAAAAAAAAAAATAGAAATCAACCAAAATTCAAATGCCTGAGACATTTACGGCTATCAGCAGGATCAGAAAGTGAACCCCAAAAAATATTGGTGAACTTGTTTCCGAAGTTCAAATAACAATGTTGATCAAAACAGAGCTGATAAAAACAAAACTGAGAAAACAGCCCTACTCAGAATCCATGGCATCGAAACTCGGAGCATACCAGCCGAGCTGGTCCACAATGCTCTTCAACCGCGCTTCTTGTCCCTTTGAATTTCCTAAGGCCGTCGTAAACGGGTACACATACGTCACGTTTTTCGCCACTGCCCTATAAGCCACCACGTCTCGTTTCACCAAAAACTCGAGCACGTCTTTTCCAAACCCGCCAAAAACTTCGGCTCTCAAGTATTGGCCTGTGCTCAATCAATATGTCACACATCTTTTAATTACTATTAAAAAAAATATATCTAAGAAAAGGCTTCAATCAAGTTGGTTTCACTTACCATCAGGGGTATCTTCCAAGGCCTCAATTTTCACATTAGTTTGAGTCTTCAAGATTGCTTCTTTAAGTTTCTGCTCAATTTATCCCCCCCAAGAAAAAAGGATTGAAAAACCTAAATTATGTGGAAAATAAAATACATCAAAATTTGAGATCAAAGTTTGTAGAAAAACCTCCATTGCATTGCCTGAGTAATTCTCCGGAATCATCCATGGGATCGAAAAGGAGGCCGATTTCGGGTTAGACGATATACAGCCTGGATTAATAGATGGGCAAGGTCTGATTTTCCTGAGGAAAAAAAAAAAGTCACATATTTGATGATGAATCAAAAAGCTCAATTTGTAATGTGAAAAAAGAGAGCAAAAAATGTAGGAACTTGACAACTAAGCATCCAAGCTAATTAACGATGAAAACTAAAAAATGACCAAAACCCATTTGAAAGAAAGAAAAAAAAAAACACTAGAAAAGTGCATGGATTAATAGTTTAAGCGATTTTGAGACACACCCATTTTCAAGACCGGTCTGTAAACTCTTGGACTGAGCGAACGGAGTGGTGGTGAGCGAAGGGATCGCCGAAGAAGACAACGGCGAGCTTAGAGTTGCTGTGAGAGCCAGAGAGATCAGAGTCGGCACAATTATCGGCTGTTTCGGAAAAGGGCTTTGAACGTTTGATTTAGTGGGTCTCTGAGGATTATTAAGAGAAGCATTAATCGCCGGTGAGTACAGAGACGATATCGAGGGTCGGAGAAGAAGAAGATGGTGATGATGATGACCCATTAATTCACGTCCGTTAATTCAGTTGTAAATCTACTACTATCTACCCATTTGATTTTTAATTGTGTATTTGTGGTTTAAGGTGTTTGTTTAGAAGCAAATATGCATGTGTCGATATGTCCGAGTGGTTAAGGAGACAGACTTGAAATCTGTTGGGCTTCGCCCGCGCAGGTTCGAACCCTGCTGTCGACGAATGCATGATTATTTGAAGTTTTTATAAAAGCATTGGGTTATAAACGACAAAGAATTTAGAAACAGGGGTTATAAATGACAAATATTTGAGAAACGACAAAGGAACATAAACGACATTGGATTATTAAACGACACGGATTTTAGACATGACAAAGGTTATAAACGATAACGATTTTAAAAACGACATCATATTAAGTGATAAACGATCAAGAAAAATATTTTAGAAACGACATAAGATTTTAAGTGATATTGGGTTTAAATGGGCCTTGATCATTCTGAAGACACAAAAATTACGATAGAGACCACTATCTCTCTCTCTCTTTCGCGCGAGTCGGTCTCAGAGGCCGAGCAAAACCCTAACCGTATACTCAGAGGTAAATTGTGCTCTACGACGACAATCTCCGATTCGTTAAAGTTTGATGATCTGAGTAATACTAATCAATCAAGTTCATTCCAAATTTCTGCAGTAATTCTAGAAGACCAGAGAGAGAGAGATGACTCAGACGAACAAGCTATTCAAAGGTCAAAAGAAGAGGAAAGTAATCCCTCCTAATCGTCATGGAAAATCTGTTCATATTCGCAAAGGTAAGTACTTATTTTTTTCCTGTCTCAAATTTGCTTAGAGAACGTGAAGTTTGTATAATTTTTTTTTTTTTTTGGTATTTGTAGGAAGGAGAGCCGTGAAGCCTTTGAAGTCCACAAGCGAATTGGAAACCGATCGAGTATGCCTCGATTTTCTCTTCTTCTTCTTTTTGCTCCAAATTCTTTTATCTCTACTTCATATATAGTATTACGTTGATGAATATCTTGATAAGTTTTTAAAAATTCCAGTGTTGTAAAGTTAATTTTTTTTCTCTTTCTTATTTGGTTTATATTGAGTTGAAAATGTGGAGTAGTCTTGGCATTGGAAGAGCCAGTTTTGATTTTACAAGAATACACATAGTTTTCACTTTATGGGGTAGTCTACGGAAAATCCATAGATTTAATGAGTTTTAACACTTCCGACACTGATTAATTGGACCTTTTTAGTATGGTGCTCACATCCAAGCTTTTAAGTTCTATCTTTGAGTGTTTTAGCCAATGCTGTTTTATAGTTGTTTGAGAGAAGATTTTCTTATAGAATTTCGGTTGTAGTTTAGGGGAAACAGACCAATCGAAACGCGGTGTATAACAAAACGATGAAAGTTAGAGGCTTTGATAGGCGTCTATATTATCTTTTTCTACGGTTAAGAACCGGCTTATTTCAAGGAATCACTTGGTTTGACTAATCGGATTGGATAAAGGACTCGAATGCGAGACCTTTGTGAGTCTTTATAAGCTGCTTCGTTGATAATTTCGTTTGGGAATGTTGTGTGATATGAGCGATTCATAGTGCTCTTACGTTTTTGGGCTTTGACTGTGATCAGGAATTGACGAAGTTCATAAACCAATGCAACGAAGTAAAAGCAGCCACGGCTGCAAATAAAGAAGGAGGTCAGCTGAGAATAGTCAAAGACAAGGCACCGGAGAATCAGCCCAAAAAGAATAAAGCATCTGCGGCCAAAGAAGGCGAATCGAAACAAGAAGGATGTGAGGCCAATGAAAGCGATTCGGACGATTCGTCTTTAATAAAAAAAGAAGAAAGCGATTCGGACGATTCGGACTAATAATCTCGAACATCAGTGGAGAAACAAATACGACGAGGAGAAGAATATAGGTCGGCACTGACAGACCATACTGAAAGTTATTAGCTTAAATTTATGTTCAAAGCATGTATCTTGTGGCCATTTTTTTTTTTTTTTGCGTAGCGAAACAATGACGTTTCAGATCAGCAGTTTTGACCAACGGATAATTTGTTATAGTTGAGAATGAAATGAAGGAAATAGAATAATTTATGGAATTATTTTATGCACTTTGTTGGTACTAGTGAACAAATTGTTATTGTTATGCTTATGTTATCCGTGGAAAATTCAAATTGTAATTTTATTTATCATTATTGCAGTTAGTATTATAAATATATTCAGTGTTGCACGTTATTATAATAGGAATTAGTTGGTCAACTTAGTTGTTATTATAAATATATTCGAATATTGCTAGGGATATCAGTTACGTAGTTTCCTGATTCTGGAGAAGATAATTCATCTGATGTATTCTTTTTTAAAATCATTCGCCCGATTCAATAATGCAAGCCAGATAATTTTCTTCACTAAAACTACATGGTATTAGAGCCTAAATCTCATTAGAATACCATGTAGTTTTAGTGAAACTACATGGTTTTCTCCGAAGTTCGTGCTGAAGAAAGCCGGAAGAAGATCAAGACAGCTGAAGAACACACCACTGATGACTACAGGAACGCCACCTCAGCACTATTTGTCCGCGGAGCTGACCAAAGGAATGATTCGAAAAAGAATCCATTTTGTGACTTCTGTAAGAAGTTTTGGCACACTCGAGACAAGCGCTGGAAGATTCACGGCAAAACCACCTGGCTGGAAAAGTCGATCTGAGAGAGCTCTTCACACCATTGTCGAATCAACTCAACCAGGGCAGCTCCAACTCACAAGGGACCAATTTGGACAACTCTTGAAAATGCTTAATCCACAATCCAAACCTTCCATCGATCCATCCAGAGGCGGCTCGATGTTTTTGGGGGCCTTGGGCGATTGATAAAAAGAGGTCTTTTTTATAAATAAAAAATAAATAAATTATTATGTTAATATAAAAATTGAAAAAAAAAATCAATTTATAATAATTAAAAATAAAAAATTTAAGTATCTAATATAATTAAATTTAATCATGTCATTGTTATATTTTTTTAGACATAATATGGTTTTTACAAACACAAAACACATGCAAGTCGGACATTGTTTTTGGGGAGGTTCATAACTTAAAACTCTTAAAGTGTTTCTCTCTGAAATATATATGAAAAAATAATCTTAGGCCTAAAAAAGTTTTGTTATATTTTTTAACGAATAATTTGTAGTAGCATGTATACTTGTGTGTTTATTTATATTGTCCCGTTTTTTGAACTTTATATAAGTTCAGTATGGATTTTCCCATGGTTAGGGTTGGGAGTCACTTCGATTCCCGAGAAATCCAACTGAATTCCAGGTGGGAAATTCATTCCCGACCTGCTAGATCCCGCGACGTTCGGGTTAGATTCCGCCGACGAGAGACCTACTGCGTCGCAGCGGGATTCCAACGCTCTGTGCCTAGATGAAAGTGTTGACACTTTTCGCGTCACGGTCTGGTATGACCGCTTCTGAGCTGCGGCTCTCTCGATGAGGGCCTGCAGCATTAACTTCAATTCGGGGATCATTTCTAAACCGGACGCGGGAGTTGTCAGAGACGATGATGCCATGGGATTGGAGAGACAAGAAAAAAGGTGTTGGAAGAATTTGGGCGTAGAGTGTAAGGAAAATTGATAAGATTCCCACAGACGGCGCCAAACTGTTGACGTGAGAAATCACACCAAAGTAGTCGCGACAAATTTATAAAAGGAAATGGGTCGATTTAGATTTGTAGATGGGTCTCAATTCTTTGTAACAAGACCAAATTGAAACGCTTAGGCATATTAGACAATAAAAAAAAGACGAGAAACAGAATATAAAGCAAGCTCGGGGCTGTTTGTATTATGATCGCTCAAAATAGTACAAAGATGTTAACTTGAAGATAAGAACGCAAGATTGGAGAAAAAAACGAAAAGTAACGTGCCCGACATGGGCTTGATCGTCTTATATTTATAGTACAGGAAGTGAGGTTGCGAGCTTCGGATTGCAGGGGACACGTTGTGTGTCAGTTGGGATTCACTACTGCGTCTTGGGACACCTGTCATTGGAGACCTATTCGTATGAGGGGCAGCTACGGATCGACTAGGCTGGCGGGCTTCGTATCTGCGGGTCTTTGGGGAGCGGTTATCTTGAGCTGACATTGAATCTTCTAACGGGTTGACGTAATTCTTAAACCTGTTAGCAACAAATACATGGGCTTGCCCCTAATTTTATTGTTCTGGGCCAAATCCCTCTAGTTAGATTGAGGACGAAGTCCAACATTAACATACAAAATGGTCGACCCTTGTTCAAACTATTTACGATCCATGTGGTAAAAAAAAAAGTTATTTGCAATGGAACAAGAAGCATGTAGAAAGCATGTGGAGCGTGAATTTGGAGTGTTGAAGTCAAGTTTTGCAATTGTGACCAGACCATCCCACTTATGGAGTAAAAAAGTGTTACATGATATCATGACATCGTGTATTATTATACATAATATGATAATAGAAGATGAAAGCGATGTTAAACCAACTATTGAAGAACGAGCCGAAGTCCCAAATGCAGAAGTTGAGATGGCAGGCAATGAAGATGCTCGATTTTAACAATTCTTAGCTCAACACCGACAAATCAAGAATAGAGATGCACATATTGAACTTCGAAATGCATTAATTCAGTACTTGTGGAATGAATATACTAATTTCGATAATTAGTATATGTAATCTATCTTTCAAATATATGTTTTTTTATGTTGAATTATTTAAATGTAGTATGTTTTTTTTAGTAATGTAATTTTTATTTCAATTTTTATTTATTTTAGTTTTTTGAATATTGGTAAGTAATAAATAAGTTTAATCATTTAATTAAAAAATATAAACAATATAATTATTTATTGAAATATTTATTAATAAAGAGATTGTATATTTTTTTTTTTTTGAATAGTACGGAATTTCCATTAAAATTGGGTAAAAAAACCCATCAATACAGGAGAATAACACTTTAGTACATGGATTACCAAGACCTAAGTCGAGGTGAATCTAACACCAACTTCCGGTAAAAGCACGATATGTGCAAACTTCCGACAACGGGAAGAATTACAAGCACCAATAGAGCACACAAGAGGCTTGTTAAAAACCCAAAGAATGGTGATGGAAAAATCCAACCAAACTTGGTCCGATAACCACGAATAGGGTGGCTCTTCAACCTGCATAGATAAAAACCTAACAGGAAATCCACTACGGGAGAGAGAACTACGGTAATCCGAGTCCAACACAAAACAAAGCAAAGCAAGAAAATGATAGGTCCATGCCAACATCAAAAGAACAAACTAAAAAACTAAAACTGAAGCAAACTAAAACAAGGCGAACACCCGCACCCAAGATCTGCAGCGAGCACGGCCGCGTCGCGAACGTCGACGAGCCACAACTACCACTCTCCAACCAAAACAGTGTCGACGACGCGAGGCCGGGCCACATGAGAGAAAAGTAGCGCTCATCTAGACTTTGTTCGACCTCACCGGATAAAGATGTTAAGACCGGGATCGACGAGGGGCGTCGATCTGAAAAGGTATCACCCTGTGAGGACGGAAGCCAAGACCGAGGATGGGCTTTGACGGAGCGCTTCATCGAGGAGCGTCGGAGATTAGCAGCCACGTCGGTGAAGAGTGATAGATCGGGGATGGCCGGGTCTGAGGGAGCGCCGAGGGTCGCCTGAGGCTGGGGCGACATCGAGCTGCACCACGCCACCTGAAAAGACCAACACCAACAGCAAAAAACCGAACGTCCAAGGGAAGAGACGGCGCAACTCGGTGTTTAGGTAAACCGCCGGAGAAGGACCCCGCCGGATTTGCAGACCGGGGCGTGGGGAAGGAAAGCAGAAAAAACAAAAGAAAAGAAAAGATGTAGCAAATCGGCTAGAGATTAAACATGCCTCCCCCCAAGACTTAGCCTTGCCGCCGTTAAACGAGGGCGATGGCCGTTGCCTGGGGGGAGTGGGCGGCGGCTGAGAAGAGAAAGAGTTTCTAAAACCCTAGTTTCGGAAAGGGGAGAGAGAAGGTGTGTTTTTTTAGACAGAGATTGTATATTTTTAATAATATAAAAATGGTAAAAAGTATTTTTAGTTGAAATTTGATGTTCTGATTGGAGTTCGAAAAAAATTTGGTGCTAAATAAATTAAATATAGTGGGTGAGTTGGAATTGCTCTAATAAAAACTAGAATAATAAAAACTAGACTCTATATCTGCTAACTCTATACATAATTAAATATAATAAGAAAAAATAATAATTCTTAAATACAAAAGCCTAATACCTGTACCGTACAGGCTGTATTAGAAAACCCTTGAGATCTGCTCCAAAAAAAAAAAAAAAAAAAAACCCCTATTAGTCGTCGCTCCCAATTGCTCGACGTCTCGCCTTCTCCCAGGTGATGTTCAAACTCTTAGTTTGAGTTTTTTTATTTTATTTTGTTGATTAGTATTGCTTGAATTCCCTATTTCATTGCGAAAATATATAATTGATGTGTTTTTAGTTTATGTAATTTGAAATCGTCTAAAATTCAAATTCCTTTTTTTGGCAAAGTCTAATCAAGATATACCAGGTAGAGCATTCCCTGATTTTAGGGCTTAGATCTTGGTTTTTGTTCGCGTATTTGGATTTTGGGGATTTTGTCCTGGGTTTTGACTTAGAAGATTAGGGGAAAAAAAAAGAGAGAATAGAAGGATGTTTTAGTATTTTTTGCGTTTTTCTTAGTTGAAACTGAATAAAAGTAAATGAAACTCTGCAAAGCGGTGTTCAAGCAAGGTCATTTTCCAGACCTAAAACGTACGTTACTGAGGCGTTTTCCGGGCGTTTTACTATTTCCACGCCTCAGTACGTTCGTTTTTAACGTTTTTTTAAACCTTGATAAGAGTTGGTTTAAATGATCACTGGTTTTGGAAACTGTGCTCATTCTTTGTTCACTTATGTAAAAGAACGTCAATTGGCTGTAGAAAGTGAACTAAAAACCGTGTCTCATTATACCTTTTTTTTAATCATGCTTGTGTAATACAAAATGAACATGATTTAATTTGCGATTTTAGAGATTTGAGGTGGGGAAAAAATGTAGTTATCTTTAGGTAAAGTAAAAGAAAGTGGCTTGATATGACATGGTCAAATTGTTGGCTCAGTATGAAAGGAGTTTTTCTGAATTTTTAAGCTTTGCAATTCACTAATGTGTTTATGCATTATGAGTAGATTCATGGTTCGATTTATCTGCTTCATATTCGAATTTTCAATTTTCCACTTTTATGGTGTATATTTCTGAGGCACAATGTTGCCAATATTGTTTGCAACAACGATGACTAAGCCCCAAGCAAGAACTTTAGGTTTCATTTTTTTCTTTTTTGCGGAAGGAAGATTTATAGAAGTTTCTATAGAGCATAATTATCGTATCCTAATTTTGTGTACTGTTGTTCTTCAGAATGATTGATGATCAGGACCTGGGCTTCATTGCCAATTTCCTTGGCATCTTCATATTCGCGCTGGTGATTGCCTATCATTACGTAGTGGCGGATCCGAAATATGACGTGAAGGCTAACTAAAATGTGAGACAACAAAGGATCGGAAAATATGAATCTAGTTTTGACTTTGAGCATTATGTAGCACGTAAAATACCAGTATGAATATTTGTTAGCTTAATAGCTATTCTGGATTCCTTTCTCACAAGAATATATCTTATTAGTGTGTTACTTCTCAGCATCTTTCAGTAATACTATTACAAGAATATTTAATTTTGGACGTGTTATATTTGAGTCTCTTGCCTATAGTGTGTTAAATTTATTGTTAGAAAGTTTGGTTAACCCGTTCTCATAAGCGTTATTAGCTCACTCTTGTGAACTTCTAAATGGTTATAAGTTCAGAACCATAGATATTGTCTTGGATTCCTGACCTGCATTGTAATCGATCCTCGGTTCTTTGGGCTGGGACTTTAGGGAATGATTATGAAGAATCAATTGTTTTCTTCCTTCGAAAAATTGAGAAAAACATTCATGTTTGTTGCAGAAGTGGTCTCTTCGAAAATGTCAAACACCAATTTGATGATACATGTAATTTCTCAGTCCCCATATGGCTAAAACTTATGATTAAAATGTCCCCACATACTTTGTTCACATATATATGTATTTTATGTTCGCTAAAGTCATCAATCTGTCTGACTTTATACAAAAGTTAGTTAAAGATGCGGTTTTTGCGCACCTTAGATTGAACTCTTTAACACTTTACGTCAACAGCAACGTGGGGACATTTCACTCTCTTTCTTTTTTATGTTTCTTCCAATCAGGTAATATGATTATTTGTGGGGTTTAGTCGATGAAGAAGTTAGATGATTCATGATTGTTTGGCATTGTTGTTGATGTTGGACTTTGTCTTCCATTAATATGAAAGAGTTTGGGTCTAATACAATCATAATCGGATCAAGGCCCACAAAATTGGTTCATTTTTAGAATTGAGCTGAATTTGTTATGCTCGATGCACAAATTCACGGGTTGACCCTCGAAGTGAGGCAAGTTTATAAGATCAATCAGATAGCACAACTATTTTCCTGAACACCCGGATAACGTGCATCCACCACCACGGCATTTCCCCTCGTAACTACCCCGCTCAAGAAATGGTCTTCAGCGACAGGTATCCTTCCGAATAACGATGAGCTCTGCAACAAACGTGTGACGTGTCTTCGAGAAGACCGGAGCTCGCCAACCTCCCCGACGACTATAAATATTGGATTATTAAGCCTTCCTAGGCACGTCTTTTTTTTTTTTTTTTTTTTACGAATGCTTTGTAATCGCCTCACTCTTAATACAAAGCCCAGAGCTATCTTTCGACCCCATCTTCTCTTTAATTACGCATTTGCAATCTCAATTTCGGGAATTGGATTTTATCTTGTTACGAACTTTAAATCTAAATCGCCATTTTTTAATTACGAATTGTCGAGATTGTTTTTGGTTTAATTTTTCACATCTAACAATTATCATTGATGATGTTTGGTTACTTTGTAAAAATGTTCCTTATTATAATTCAAGATGTTTGGTTTACTTTGTAAAAAAGTTCCTTATATGAATAACTTGATTACACTTTCCCTTTCCAATAACAGTGTGTTTATAGACTAGAGAGTGCAAGGGATATCCCAAATACTGGAAGATGCTAAATTACTTGAAAAAATACAAATTTATCTATATATTAGTATTTATCTATCGCTTTGTGCTCTTTGTCCAACAATGAAAAAAAAAAAAAAAAAAAAAAAACACGCGCGCGCGCGCGCGAAAACTTTTGACATTTGTATTGCAGGGAAATCACAAATTCTATAATAATGAATCAATACAACACCACCTAAAATAATAATAAACATATTGAATCAATCATGGAGTGGATGATCTGGTAGTGAGAGAAGATCTCATGTCTACAATGGCAGTGTCATGAGCACCCAAGTTGATGGCCTCTTTGCTGGCCCTCAAGAACCTCGAAACCGCGCCTTTCACGTACCGATCGGCTTCTTTCACACTCATCTTCTTGCTCATCTCGTCGGGGAAGCTGCTCAGAAAGTGGTCCCCGTTCAGCACCGCCGCCAGCTGGACCACCTCGCTCTGAAATTCCGATAACGCCCTCTCCTCCTCCGCCTCTGTCTTCCTCAGCGGCGTCACCTCCGGCAACACCTCTGCCACCGGTCAAAATCATGTAATATTAAGATAACTAAGATATAAATAAGGCTTTTTAATGCTGATCTTAATTATTTTTGTGACAACATTGTCACAAAACTCTTGTTGTCCCAAGCATTTCTTTTTTTAATAGAAAATTCAGGTGATTCGAAATGCGATCGTTTGTGTGCTATAGTTGATAGAATAATGATTGGAGATCGGGCGTGGTGTGTTACCGGGACAGTCGGTTCTTGGGGAGGTTAGCTCGGTGACGACGTGTTCAAACGTGCCAGCCCAAGCATCTCTGTGGGTTAAGAAGTTGGATCTCAAATTGAAGATCTTCTTGATTGTTGCCGGGATCGAAGAATGCTCAAACTCCGAGCTTGGCGTCGGTCCTTGGGGCCCGCTCACAACTGAAAACGATGCCAAGTCAATTAGATGAGTAAAAGCTTCTAAATTCATCAATTAGAAAAGATAAATATCCTTCATATTCTCCATATTTAGTCGTGTAAGCCAATTACTGAAAAATCCAGGTCGAAATTTGGTAAAAAAAAATTGGAAAAATCTAACTGAACATTGATGAAACCCAGAGAAGGTTTTTAAACGAAATTTACACCGAAAAAATAATTGAATTTCAAAAAATTCCAGCGAAAAAATAAATAAAATCAAACGTCCAAAATTTTCATAGGCAAACGGACATTTCCATATATATAGACCCACGGGGTCAATCGTATAAATAATACCATCTAATAAAAAAGCTATATAGGTTGTATTATTAAATATAATGAAATCAAGAATAATTTTAGGGACACAACTTTCGGCAAAGGTGGACTTGGCTCGCCTAAACTTATTGTATGCTATATTTTAGCCCTTTCCAATTTATTTTTTTTCCTTGCATAATAAAATTAAACTTGCAGCCATTCTAATTTCTATTCATTCGTTCTACTAAAATTAATCCCTACCTTGACCATCCAGAAACTTACTAAAGATTTTTGTTGTCTCTCTCTCCTATATATTTACCTTTTTTTTTTTACCTCTTGGACCCTCCTAAATTTCGTTTCTGCCCCCTAAATGCTAGAATAAAATTTAAAATACTTTTGTCTCCTTAAATCCATGTTTATACCTACTAAATTTTGTTTTTCTCCCTTAAATTTTTTCCTTTTTTTTATTTTTTACTACTAAAATTTTATATTTTGACCCTCTTGCCCATCCTAAATTTGTTTAAATAAATTAAATATGGAAAAAAAAAAAAAAAAAAAAAACTGACCAGTCCCTTTCTTGATCCAAGGAGACACCATAATAGTAGGAACCCGAACCCCGAGGCGGTCAAACTTAAAAAAGCCTGGCGGCGGGCCCGTGTTCCCATCGGGGCTCGGTACATCAACATAAGGCGTAGCCACGTGGTCGTAAAACCCTCCGTGCTCGTCGTAGGTGATCACAAGCAAGGTTTGGTTCCACTGCGGGCTAGCCCTGAGGGTCTCGTACACCTCTTTCACCAGCCTCTGTCCCTGCGCCACGTCGTGCGATGGGTGATCGTCGTTGGCGGGGAAGCCCTTGAGGTCGAAATAGCGGGGCTCGATCACGGAAAGATCCGGAAGCTTCCCTTCTCTGGCGTGTTTCTTGAAGGAGATGCCGTAAGGGTGGAATTTGAACACGTATTTGAGTTTTCTCATGTTCCGGTAGAAAAGTGTTGTTGGAATGTTCTGGAAGTAAACGCCGAAGTTGTGCCCGTCCGCGTGGAGAGAGTCGAAGATCGTCTTCTGAGGGAAACCTGAAACAACCACGGCCCCGGAATTATTTCCGTTATTGACCAACTATATCTATAGACTATAACAATAGCTTCAAATCTTTGCAACATTTTTTTTCTTCAGAAAATTAAGAAAATAGTCAACTTAAACGTTTGATATTGCTAAATAGTCAACGTTTGGTAAATCTTAGATAAATAGTCGCTTTCAGATGTAAATAACCAACCTTTAGTATATGGAAGTGACTATTTACGTAAGATTTACCTCTGTCAGTGACTATTTACCTAAGATTTAATGTATATGTGAATGTTTGACCTTTAGGCAGTGATACAAACAGAATTTGAATGTGAAAGGGAAAAAAAAAAAACATTAATTTTTTTTTCAGGGGCTGTGTAATTCTTTTTATTTATATAGAATATACATGAAAAAAAAAACTCATATAATTTTAGGTTAAAAAATTTGTGTATGTACATAAATTGAAGGTAAGAAATTAATTTCCGTCCCCTGCTTTTAAGTTAATCTTGAAAATTCTTATTACCATTGATGAACAATACAGTTTATTAATAATAAACTGGAATATATACATTGTAAGTTAACTGTTTTTTTTTTATTATTACAAGCTATAACTCATTTTTCAATAACAAAAAGAACAAAAAAAAAAAAAAAAAAAAAAACAATAGATACACCAATGATTTCTTCTTTAAAAATGTCTCATTTCAAGCTTTCCATTTATGCCTTAAAACTTAAAAGCTTTATAGAGTAATCTTTGATTATTATAATATTACAAACTTTGATTATTGTTCATTCGATGCGTCTGTCTTTTAGAGTACTCTTATCTTCTTTTTTCTTCTTCTAAAACACCATATAATAATGAGAAATTGTCTTATTTGTCGTCAATTTTATAATTTTTTTCTCAATTTCCACCGAAATACTAATTTTTTCCAAAATATCACAATCTATGTCAACAATGTTGACATCTATTTTTGCGCTTCACTATGAGATGTCAACATTGTTGACATAAATGTCAACAATATTGACATCTCGGTGGCATTTTGGAAAAAATTAGTATTTTGGTGAAAATTAGAAAAAAAAATTTATAAAATTAGTGACAAATTGGACAATTTCTCTCTAATAAATGATTAACAGATTAACAGAATGCATTAATAATAATCTAAAAATATATAGTAAAAAAATTTCTAAATATTGATAGCACACAATTCAGTCTTTAAGAAAAAAATAAAGGCTGACCTGAAGCGAGTTGTTTCTTCACATGGGAGGTCGAGCCGTGTGACGTGGCGGAGTAGACAAAGAGCCGGTTCGGCTGAGTCGGACCGGGAATCGAAGAAAACCAACGGTCGAAAACCGCGTACTCCTTGGCTAGGGCTTCGTAGACCGGAACAGAACCGGGTCTGAATCCCTTCATGACGGTCTTGGAAAGCTCCGGCGAGATCGAGAGAGCTTGCTCGACGAAGCCGGTCATCGTCGGAATATTCTGATTGAATCCGAACACTTGTTGCTCCACGGCGTCGAAGGAGTGACCCGGGTCCGGATCGACGAACTCGGCGTCGTCGGTGAAGCAGATCGACGACGTGTCGTTTCGCTTCGTCGACATTGGATTGCACTCTTTTCCGGTGACGCCGTTGATCGAGGAGTTCACGACGGTCTTCATCCAACCCAGCATGTGGTCGAACGACCGATTCTCCATCACCAAAACGACGACCGTTTTGATCGGCGTTTGAGCTTGTTGAGCTTGAGACGAGGTTCCATGGAAGTGTTGGAAGCAGAGTGTGAGGAAGACAAACAGAGTCAAGTGTTGTCGTTTTTCGTCACTTCTTTTTCTCTCTCTCATCTTTTTTTTTCCTCCTTTTTCTTTTGTGAATGAGTGATGTTCTCTGAATCTGATGCTTGGATTTTGTGGAGTTTTACTTATATTTAAAAGCGAAAAAAAAAAAAAAAAATGAAGATGAAAGTGAAACTAAAGTGAAACATGTTGTCGTGCCACGTCAACACCAAAGCAATCACCTTAAAGGCTTAAACTAAGGAAAATGTGTTTTTAAAATGGCGGGCATATTGGTAATTTACCGAAAATAAAGTTTAGCCTTTTTTAAATTTTACGAATGGATATATTAGCAATAATAATGTCTCTCTCATGATCATACACGTATGACATCGCATATTCACAAAAATCGCATAAATGCAAATCTTTATTTAATTTCATTCAAACGAATAGCACTGATTAGTGTTTAGTAATAACATCTTCTATCGTTATCTGATCCTTTTCGCTTTGAATGCTATTTTTAAATGAAATCTTCTTATTAATAGAATGTGAGTGAAAGAAATAAAGACATAGATAAGGAACGGTACTATGAATATCATGTATCATGTTCATGTCACCACTATGGCAATTTCAGGAGATTCCTCAAAGGAAAATGACATTCTTTTGGATAGAGACAAAGCGAGGATTTCCATTTAGGTGGGACTAATTTGTAAACAAAAATTCAAGGGGAGCTAATTTATAAATTTAAAAGGTAAAAAATTGTAAAAAAATGAAAAATGGGTAAAAAATGCAAAAAAAAAAAAAATTTGAGGGGGCTTTACAGCTGGCTTCGTGCCTGCTTTTGGATATCATATATTTTAGAGGGGTTGTTAAAGAATTTTTTACTCTTAACCAAAGGATGAGAATGTTCTAGTCCATCGTTTTTCTTCTCTTTTTATTTATTTTACTTTTTTTTTATCATGATTCATACTTCTTATTTTTATAGAAATTTGTGGCAGTGAAATCAGAACAGCAGTCACTGTGCTGGCAATAATAAGATCTAGTGTCATGTGAGAATGGTTGTGGCCTGCCACGTCAAAAACTTTCATAAAATAACAAAAATCAATATCTAAAATTGCCGTATAACAACAAGGCAACAATACTTGCCTCGTGACAATCAACTTGTTATTATCATCCTCTCTCTTTTTTTTTTTTTTCTTTTCCGGCGTATGAAAATTTTGGTTTGAAAATATTTATTAGTAGTGTCACAAAACAATGTATTGGTTGGTTTAATATAGAAATTTGGAAGTACATATAAAAATCATTTTGGACATTGAATTTGAAGTGAGTCGATGACTACAGTCATATACGTGTTGACCGACCTCATAAATATGACCTACCAGATATTCTCTCTCTCTCTCTCTCTCTCTCTCTCTCTCTCTCTCTCTCAATTAACAAGACTGAGACGAGTGGTTTTAATGAAATCCTATATATTTAATGCAGAATTGGAGAAAGATCAGACATATTTCACACTCAACCATTATAATAGTTACACAATGGACTGCATGTGAAGCGTTAAAAGATTGCGTGAGATTTAATATGGGACCCTTGAGTTTTGAAGCTCAATGTAATATCACATTAGAATATGAAGCCATATTTTAAACTCTTTAAAAAAAGGAAAAATGATATTTTTGGTCCCTCAACTTTGTCACTTGTAACAACTTGGTCCCTGAACCAAAAATCTGCATTTTTATCCCTTCATCATTGTAATTGTATCATATTTGGTCATTATGTTACTTATATCACCAAAATAAACGAAATTCGATCGTGTGTCTATCATGTGTTAGGAAAAATAAAAAAATATATTGGTAATAACGTGAATTCGCAACATTCGAATCCATTCGGCAGTGTTTCTGAGACGGTTTGGCTTTCATGAAGCCGTTGTCGCCACCATCGGTAAGTAATTAATCTTTATCGAAATGGGTCTCTCTCGAATTAATATCTCATGTTATAACCAATATAGCATTGTTTTTCAACACATGATAAACACACGATCAAATCTCGTTTATTTTGGCAATATAAATATCGTAAGGACCAGATATGATACAATTACAATGACGAATGGGTAAAACTGCAGATTTTTTTTGTTCAGTGATCAACTTGTTACTGGTGACAAAGTTGAGGGGTCAAAAATATCATTTTTCCTTAAAAAAAAATTAAGTTTTTGACCCCTTGAATTGTCTAAAATATCCTTAAATTTTAAAAATCCAATTTATCTCCTTCATTCCCATTTCTTAAGCAATATTCATTCACTTCTACCTACTGAGCCATGCAAATTTCTCTACCCATCGGCCCACGAAAATTTCTCCTCCCACTCACGCAAAACCATTTCTAGTCCCACTTCATCTTCGTCATCCCATGCAGCCTCAATCGTCTCCACAAAACTGTGACGACAAAGAGGAAATGGGACTAGAAATGATCGTGCATGAGTGGGACAAGAAATTTTCGTGGGTCAGTGGGTAGGGAAATTTTCGTGGCTCGGTGAGTAGAAGAAGTGAATAAATATTGCTTAGTTTGAAAAAATGAGAATGAATGAGATAAATTGGGTTTTTTAAATTTAAGGGTATTTTGGACAATTCAAAAGTCAAAGACTTGATTTTTCTAAAAGGTCCAAATATGGTTTGATTTTCAAATGTGTTGCTACATTGAGCTTGGAAACTCAAGTTTCCCTTTAATATAAGGGAAATTGCCACAACTACTACCAAATGAATAACTTTTTCCAATTTCCCACCAAAACCATAATTTGGCCAAAAATGCCACTAACTCAAATGTACAACTACCCTTTTACCCTCCACTTAAATTTTTCTTACAACCCACACCAACTCTCCCTCATATCCCATCTCACTCCTCATTTTCGCTCATATCCCGCTCATATCTCATCCCAAATCCCTGACTCTCTCTCTCTCTCTCTCTCTCTCTCTCTCTCTCTCTCTCTCTCTCTCCGTCGGTCTCTAAAACCCTCGGCGTCGCTACACCCATGGTCACGCAGAGCCAAACGCCTACGAGACCCAAACGCCTACGAGACTCAAACGCCCACGAGACCCAAACGCCCACGAGTTCGTAGTCCAAGACCAGCCCGCGCCTACGAGACCCAAACGCCCACGAGTTCGTAATCCAAGACCAGCTTGCCCACAAGGTTTGTCTCGCATTTCTTCATTTTTCATAAATTTCGTGGTTCAAAAAGTTCAAGTTCTATGTCATTTTGATAGTTTAAAGAGATTCAAATGTCCTGTTTGGTCTGGGTATGTTCACCAGTGAGTTCATCAATTGTTGACTTCAGATGTCAACAGTGGACGTCAACTGTTGACATCTGAAGTCAACAAATAATTAATAACTCAACTCTGCCTATGATTTTTGTACGCAGTGATGGCGGCTATTTATTTATTATTCAAGCACAGTGGAACTTGGGTTGAACCTGGTTGTTATCATGAGAATGGATCTTTCGGAATCATGGTGCCGTATGAAGTTAACTTCGCTAGTTTGATGCAAATCATTTACGCGAATTTGGGCAAATCACCATCCACTCATATCATTGGTGTTGCATACGCCATGGCTGGTGCCTTGAAACCTGTTGAGATAACCAACGACGCTACGTTAGAAGGTTATTTATATTTGAGGAAGAGGAAAGAAGATGACACGGAGAAATTACAATTGATATTGGAAATAAATGAAATTCCACCCGGGCTCGATTCTCTAGGGGTTGGATCCACTGGCAACAGCCGTGATAGTGGTTGCGTTGGAAACCCGCCTACAAGAGTTTCTGACATGCCATCCATACCCGAGGAGGGGTGTGGTTCGGTTCCAACTCCTGATTCGGTAATTCGTGGTACGTTCGGATTGGATGACTTAAGGTTGTCAGCTATGAGACACAACGACAACAACAACGACAACGACAATGCTCTCCACCACGAAACTCGCCTCCACCTATAAATTCCCGATCCCCTCCTCCACCACGCAACTCCCCTCCGTCACCACGATCCCCTCCTCCACCACAAAACTCCCCTCCTCCACCACGCAACTCCCCTCCGTCACCACGATCCCCTCCTCCACCACAAAACTCCCCTCCTCTACCACGCAACTCCCCTCCGTCACCACGATCCCCTCCTCCACCACAAAACTCTCGTCCTTCATCACCGTCTACGCCGAATTCACATAGCGTCCCAAGTTCATCTACTAGGAGAGACTCAAACATGGATGAGGCTATTATTTTAGATGGTCATTCCCCCGTATTTATTGAGCGACATGCATTGTACAAGGATAAAAAGACTTTACAGAAACACTTGATGTTGTTCGCTATAAACAACAACTTCACGTATAAGACAAAGAACTCGGACAAAAACACATTGCATGTTGTTTGTCTGGGAGAGCATTGTAATTGGGCTGTCCGGGCCGTGAGAAAGGCTAACACGCCCATTTTCCAAATTAGAAGGTAAACTCTCTTTGTTGAATCATGTATGAAATTGAAATACTGTAATTAGATCTCTGTTTTTTGACATCTGGTGTCAATTGTTGACATCTGGTGTCAATTGTTGACATCTGATGTCAATTGTTGACATTAATGTTGAAACTAAGTTTGTTGTAATTTTCATGTTTTAGGTTCGACAACGACCACAGTTGTGCCCTGAACGTAAGACAAGGACGTCACCCGCAAACAACGAGTACTTTAATAGGAGAGGTTGTGAAGCATAAGTGTATTGATCCAAGCGTGGGTATGTGCAAACCGAAAGAGATAATGAACTACATGCAAATGGATTACGGGGTGTCTATGTCTTACAAAAGAGCTTGGCGTTCCAGAGAGCAGGCTCTAAAGTCCCTCTACGGCAATTCCATGGAGTCGTACGCATTCTTACCTAAGCTAAGGTACATGATCGAGACTAAGAATCCAGGTTCTTTATTTGACCTCGTCACTGGTGAGGGCGGCGTATTTATTAGTTTTTTCATGTCACTCGGCCCATGGAGAACGGGGTGGAAGTATGTAAGACCCGTGATTATCGTCGATGGTACTCATTTGAAGAACTATTACAAAGGAACGTTGTATACGGCGTGTGGGATGGACAGAAACAAACAAATTTTTCCACTAGCCTACTGTATTGGTCCTTCAGAGTCTAACGAAACTTGGATTTACTTCTTCGCCAAATTGAAAGATGCAATTGGGGAACGGGAAGAGCAAGTATTTGTATCTGATAGGCACGCTGGCATAATCAATGGCATCAAGACGGTATTTCCGAACTGTGATCATGGTTTTTGCATGTACCATCTTCACGGTAATTTGAAGACTACTTTCAAGGGGATTACGAAGGAGGTGAAGTGGAATTTTTACGGTGCCTCGAAGGCATACACTCAGCGGGAATTTGAAAGTTTCATGGTCATGTTGGACGCTGAAAATCCCGAAATACGACGGTACTTAGCTAATGATGTCGGGTATCAAAGGTGGGCACGATGCATGTTCAGGAGAAAGAGGTACGGTATCATGATGAACAACAACGCGGAAGCATTGAATGCATTAAATGTAAAAGTCAGACAATTTCCAGTTTCGAAGTTGATGGATTGGCTGAGAGAGAGAAGTATGAAATGGTTTTATGAACGTCGAGATGCTGCGGCCAAAACAAACACGCTCCTCACAAAAGTATACCAAGCCAGAGCAGACAAGTACATTGCATACGTTGTTCGAATAGAGGTAAAGTCTACAATTGTTGTATGTTTCATGTTTTGTACAAGATTTTGATGAAGTTATGTTTTCTACTAGGTGAGGCCATCTTCAGTCGACGAGTTTGAGGTCGTAGACAGAGAGGGGATTGTATATGCTATTAATTTAGAAGAGATGACATGCTCATGTCGGCGATGGCAGGCTCATAATTTTATTTGTCCACACGCAATCGCAGCATGTCGAGTACGTAACCGTCAAGTTGAGAACTACATTTCCGAGTTCTACTCTACGGAGTATTTGCGTGCAACCTACGCAGGTGTACATCATCCTCATGGCGACATTTCGAGTTGGAATATTCCCCCCGAGGTGGAGAATATCAAAGTTCTTCCGCCTCAACACAAAGCACGTGCCGTCGGTAGGCCCAAAAAGAGAAGAATACCCTCTCAAGGTGAGGACATTATTAGGCGCAAGTGTACGCGTTGCGGGCAAATTGGCCACAATCGTCAAACATGCAATAGTGCTACTCCTTTGTCCACGCAATAATTTTAGACTTCTTTGTAATTTCCACCATTTCAGTAGTGACTCTTGTTGATTTCTTAGTTTATTGAGAAATTTATTTGTAATCTCCGACTTGTATGCAGATTTTAGACATCTAAAGTCAACAATAGACGTCTATTGTTGACATCCGATGTCAACAATTGTTTGTGATTTCTTATTGTTCTCCATTAGTTGTGAGGGAACTAAACAATTGATGTCAATTGTTGACAATTGATGTCAATTGTTGACAATTGATGTCAATTGTTGACATTAGATGTCAACAATTGATGTCAACTGTTGACATCTAGTGGATGAATTTAAATTTAGTTATTCACTTAGGCATGCAATTCACACCATTACACATATATAAAAGGGACATAGTGTAAATAGACATATTAAGCAGTTTCAAGCATTCAAGTCATACAAAAACCCATACAAATATAAATATTACGAAGTTTAGACCAATGATGTGGGAAATTCATCGTCAGACTCATTTCTTGTTGATCCTCATCCTCCTATAATAGAGAAGTTCCTCTCTCTGGGTTTTCAGCATAAACAGTCGTGTCCCCTTGGGCACGACTTCCATAAAATCTCTTTTTTCCTTCAACGGAGTCTCCCAATCGTCTCCGATGATTTCTTTCATAACCCTTTCGAGAGACATGATCGGACCCGATTCAGTCTCACTACAAAAAATATCCAAGTACCATATGTACTCAGCTTGGCTCATTTGAAACTCCGTGAGTTGTGCATCACCGAGTTCCGATCCGCTTGCCTTATTAACATCAATTGACTACAATTTTAGTAATTGTCTACAATTATAGGTATGAATGTCTACAATCATAAAAAATAATAACCGAAAATCAGCTTTGCTTGGCATCAAAATGTACCTCATTTTTAGATAATTTTCTCTTTCGGGGCTCGAAGTCGTCATAGCTTGTCACCGGAGATTCAATGAAGTGTTTTTCTGACATTTCTGCATATTAGTATCAACAACGTTCATTATTGACATCTAAGGTCAACAACTGATGAGAGAAATTGACATCTAAACTCTACAGAGTTCATCAGTTGTTGACATTAGATGTCAACAGTTGACGTCCATTATTGACATCTAATGTCAACAACTGATTATTGACATCTAAAATCTTCATTATTTGTTGACATTAGATGTCAACAGTTGACGTCCATTATTGACATCTAATGTCAACAACTGATGAGAGAAATTGACATCTAAACTCTACAGAGTTCATCAGTTGTTGACATTAGATGTCAACAGTGGACGTCAACTGTTGACATCTAATGTCAACAACTGATGAGAGAAATTGACACCTAAGGTCATCAGTTGTTGACATTAGATGTCAACAATTGACGTCCATTGTTGACATCTAATGTCAACAACTGATGACATCTAAACTCTACATAGTTCATCAGTTGTTGACATTAGATGTCAACAATGGACGTCAATTGTTGACATCTAATGTCAACAACTGATGAACTCTGTAGAGTTTAAATGTCAATTTCTCTCATCAGTTGTTGACATTAGATGTCAACAGTGGATGTCAACTGTTGACATCTAATGTCAACAACTGATGAACTCTGTAGATTCATCCCAAACACCTAAAATCTGTTCATCCAAACAATATCCCAAACAATATCCTAAAGAACTGATGAACTCTGAAGATTCTTAACATACCCAAACAATATCCCAAAAAATATCCTAAAAAGCGAAACGAACCTTGTGCGCGACCTGATCTTGGACTAAATCTGGAGTTTGAGTCTCGTCGGCGTTTGGGTCCTCGAGTTTTAGAGAGTTGGTGCGAGAAAGAGAGCTGGTCCTCGGGCACCTGGGTTTCTTGGGTCTGGTGGCTTTGGGTCCTCGTCGGCGTTTGGGTCCTCGAGTTTTAGAGAGTTGGTGCGAGAAAGAGACCTGGTCCTCGGGCACCTGGGTTTCTTGGGTCCTCGGGAAAAGACTGACGCGAAGAGAGAGAGAGAGAGAGAGAGAGAGAGAGAGAGAGAGAGAGAGAGAGAGAGAGAGAGAGGAAGAGATTGACAGGAAGAGTCATGGATTAATGTGAGATACGAGCGGGATTTTGAGAGTTGGTGTGGGTTGTAAGAAAAATTTAAGTGAAGGGTAAAAGGGTAGTTGTACATTGGGATTAGTGGCATTTTTGGCAAAATTATGGTTTTGGTGGGAAATTGGAAAAAATTAGTGATTTGGTAGTAAATAGGGCAATTTCCCTTAATATAATACTAAATATTTAATGACAAAATCATGGACCCATTTGACAATTAAGAGGTAAAAAAACAAAAGAAAACAAATTATTTTTGTATTATTTTTATTATATTATTATTTTTAGATGCAATGTGAACGCAAGACCTTTATGAGTCATATACTGAGCCAATCAAGAATGTGAAACCGTGATTCGAGTGGATTTGGAAGTTTGGAATTTGGATGATTCTTTTTATTATTTTATTTACATAAATATAGTTATTACCTAATCATCATATATTCAGATCTTACTCCCCACATTATAAAGTTTAACAAATTAATAGTTACTGACTGGGTCAGAGACCATTTAGTGGGAAAGCATGAGTAATATGTGCTTAGGCCTTGTGCAACAACAAGGGTTTCGACGGACACAAGCTGGGAAGCACAGCTTGAATGTATTTTCCGGAACTTTAATGGTTATGCTCATAATTTATGTAAATGGGCTAACCCTAACTTGTGTCATGGAAACATCGCAGATGATGTTGTTGTTTGAATGAAATTCATCTTATCGAGAAAAAAAAATCACATGGCAAATCACCAAATATAGAGTGATTTATTTGGTATGATATCGTGTGGTTTCTCCAATCACACGATATTCTTCACGGCAAATATATCGTGCAATACAGTATTTCATTATATTTGGTATGATATTGTATCACATAGTATAATTTTTTAAAAAAAAAAATCTTTTATTAGTATACTTGACTTCCAAATGCATGTAAATTTTCATTAAATACCATAAATTACAAATTGACTAAAAAAACACATTAAAATAAAATTCAATTAAAAAATTGAAACATAATAAACTTAAACATAGATTATAAAATTAAAATTAAACACACCAAATAAATATAAAACTAAAAAAAAATTGATGCTAAAAATACAAAAAAAAAAAGTGGGAATTCAATATTTCAACACTAAATTTGGTGTTAGAGTTGTAATGCCCCAAAATTAAGCAAGAAAATTTAATTTTGGGCTCCACAAACCGACGAAATGAAATGTGGTAGGAACTTGGAAATGGTAATGGGGTGTCCTTTTTTATTCTATTTTTTATTTCTTTATTCTGTGGTCAACTTTCTCATTCAAAATCTTCAAAGGGAGATCAACAATGCTATTAAGCACTAGTCTAGTTGAATTAGGTATTGACATTGTTTTCTCTTACAATACATTTCGCTTTCACAATCCATAACATAAAATCTATGGGACTATGGATAGAAGAAATAACAGCGATACAGATTTTGTTCCCGTTAATCATACAAAACTTTATGAAGGCCAAGATGCCATAAGTACATGAACAAATTGTAATGTCTTATTTAACATATCATCAAGACACAAGTCACACAAATCACGAATCAATTAGTACAGAACAAAAGAACGGACTTCTTTTTCTTTCTTTCTTTCTTTCTTTTTTTCTTTTTCTTTTTTTTTTTTTGCCTAGCATTCATTATAGTTTGTACAAACATGTATGAAAGCACAATTTCGTGCCGTGTCCCAAACAACTGGTCCGAGGAATCTTATTTTTTTTAACCAGGCATGTCGGTCAATAACAAGCTTGAAAAAGTGAAGAGAAAAAAAAAAGTAAATTTGTTTTTATAGGAAATCTTAGTTACCGGCTCTCTTCAAGTACGCTAAGACCCCTAAACCAGCAACGAGGGCGGCCCCGGCTGCGACGGCACTGTAAGCGGAGGCCCATGCTGAGTCAGCATGAACGAATTCCAAATCTCCTTTCGGGCCTTTCTGAGGATCGCGTGTGACCGGATAGTCCAAATGTAGTTTCAACCCCTTCAAAAGATTTTACGAAAGTTTAGCCACTGATCGAAATTCATCAAAATCATGATCTTCACGTGTTATGCGAGATTTAAAAGTACACAAATCTATTTTTACCTTCCATCCGGATAGCTTTGCATGTTCGACAGCCGCTAAAAGATCATTATCTGATGCGAGAACAACCTTATCGTGGTCTTCATCTTCGTACTGCACGGCGTAAGAAATCATGTTAGGAAATCGGAAATGAGGAAACCCTAAAATTGTTTAAAGAAGGTTACGGTAAAAAAGAATAATTACAAGGGCGTACCAAAATCTGAGGCAAGTTGCTCCGGTCAATGTCGTCACCTACTCTCTGAATGATGGAAGTAATAAGATCCGTCAAATTCCGAGCATCTGAGACCAGAAAATAGTTGCCGATTAAGAAATGTCTAGTAACTATTATTCGGCCAACACGGCGATCGAATGTGAAGTAAAGAAGACTCGGGTTTCAAGAACGAGGAAGCTAGATAATTAAAATGCAATCTCATACCACAAGTAAACCTATGCATTCGGCCCTTCTTGTCTTGGATTTTAAATGCGAAAGTATTAGACAAGCCCGATAAAGTATATGGATAAGATCTCCCTGTATCTGTTCCGTCAGAAGCTAGTTTCAAGGAGCCTTCACTGAAATGTATTGAGTCAAAATTAAATGAATAACTTGTATTATACAATGCGACGCCCATTATTTAAAAAAAAAAAAAAAAAAAAGCATGTAGATATACCGACCTACGAGTATCGTCATCATCATCGTTGGAAGCCATGGCTGAGTCCCAAAACTTCTGCATCATAGTGGTTGCAGCCTCATTGGTAACCCCAGCAGTGCTTCCAACCTAATTTAAAAAAAAAAAAAAAAGGTCTTAGAGTATTTGTTTCCCACACTTCAAATTTTCGACATCTTCCCCCATTGCAACTATACATTCGAGAAATCATAGAAAAAGTCCATCTAGAATGCCGAGAGAATCGATAACCTTCGAATTCCATTGATGAACGATAAGAAAACACAAAATAACCAGGTACTCGGGAGATCTGTAACTCTCCCAAAAGGCTAGTCCGCCCTAACCAAACTAACTCATTTCCTTCGTGAATGATTCTTTCAAACATTTAATACAGACTAACTACTCCAACTAATTATTTATTTCTCACCCGAAATGACTAACTAATTGTTTATTGTCTGCGATTTTATCAAGAACACACGTTGACATAGACTTCCATATTCTGAGTAGAGTAGTAATTCACCAAACACGATGCATCTCAACTGATGTGTAGATTGGTTTCAGGAAGGTAATATTTGACTTACAGTGGCAATCGCTGCGTGAGTGATGTGAATAACATCAACCACCGCGACTACATTCCCATCTGTTTGATCATAAAACCACAATACATCACAAACCAATTCAAGAAGAATCAACAATCTCAGAGAATAATCTAAGAAGTATTGCATTACCTCTGTCAACCACAGGAAGGTGCAAAAATTTTCCGTCATGCATGTTGTGCAAGGCATCAACAATTGGTGTATCGACAGTCGCACATTCTGGATTCGGAGTCATTACCTATCAGAAAACGCCAAAAAAAAAACATGATGCATCAGAAACTGTGCATGGATATTTACACAAAATGAAATAACAAACTTTTATTTGGATGTAATTACCTTTTCTACAGGTGTAGACTCTGGAGGAAGATTTTGAGCTATGACCCGCATCAGGATATCCTTTGAGCTGAGGAATTCAAATAATTGATTAGAGTCAATTTATTCATACAATTGTTTACTTTCTCTTCTCTGGGGTGATAAAAATAAATAGTGGATATTAATTAATCGATAAGGAATTACGTGAGGATTCCTCGGGGCTTGTTATCGACGGTTATCACCGCTGAGCTCTGCTTCAGCTCGAGCATCTTTTGTGTTGCCAGTAAAACAGTGTCCGATGGAGCAATTGTTACGACACTACACGGACCAACCAACTTTTAGTAAATGGTAATGTATCCTGATGCAAAGCGAATAATTCGCAGATATATAACTGACAAAATATTACCTACTTTGAATTCTCGGGGACGATAGTAGACAACGATGGCTTAAACATCCGTTCCCTAAGTGTTTCAATAAACGTATTTGGACCTGCATAAAATACAGTAGTGCTCTTCTTGTTATATGGGACTACAAATACCTTTTTTGCATCACATAACTATTCATTACTAAATGTGTCAAGTCTAATGAGGTTCCATCTCAAAATCAATTTCCTATGAGATGAATAACTATGATCTTATAAACCTTGTTAAGTCTCACTATCCTCAACACGCTCTCTCAAGATGGTGGCTCTGTGGACTGAATCCCATTATGATTGGACTTGATTCTCATTGGAACTAATAAGCTATGATACCATGTAAAGTATCATCAAGTTCATCTCAAAACTAACTGGCTATGACAAGAGTCTTAAACCCTCATTATTTTAATGGCGTGGGATCCTAAACAAAATGCGAGTAAAAAGAATATAACAGACTCGTTAATGGAATAGGACTATTCGACTGAGAGATAAACACCGACTAACCAGAAATAGTTGTGCCCCAATGTTTTTCAACACCTTCAACAGCCGCTGCAATAGCCTTCCCTTTCTCCGCTGCCCGCTCCAAGCGAGCAATAGCATCGTATAGACACTTTGCTATGTCAAGTAAAGCAACAACCTCGCCGTTCTCCACAACCGGCAAATGCCTGAACTTTCCTGTAAACCCACGGAATCAAGCAATTAGTCTTATGGTAAGAACACATCAGAAAGGAAACGTGGTGAACATATTGCCAACCTTGTACCATCTTCTGTAGAGCTTCCACGGCAAGAGTGTCAGACAGAACAAATATCGGGTTTCTTGTCATGACTTTAGAAACTGGCGTTTCCTCTAGATTAAGCTCACGAGCTATGACCCTAGTCGCTATGTCCTTCAAAAAAAAAAAAAAAAAAAAAAAACACCATTTCAAAACCCGCTATTGCTATATTCCATATCATTTCGTTCTGCTATCTAACAATCATAAAACTAGTACCTTGTCCGTAAGAATCCCACAAAGCAACGCATTAGAATCGGTCAGCAACAAAGCATCGACTCTACGAGCAGCCATTCGACGACATGCCTCCTGAACTGTTGTGCTTTCGGGCACAGTCAAAGCCTTCGAAAGCCTCAATCTTTTCACAGTTCGCTCTCCCGTTAATCCCCTAATCCAAACACAAAATCCATTAAACTGGTTCCTTAATCCTAAACACAATATTTCTTACACATACAAAATTCCAATGTTCAAAAAAGTTTTATTCCAAATTAAAGTAATCAACATACATAGACTTGGAAGATTGAAAGGATTTTCTTGCTGGATCAGGTCCTCCGTTCTCGGCTGATTTCTTCTTCGTGAGCGAAGTCGTGGTTGACAGACTTTTTCTTGAAGGACCGCCTTGACTAGCCATCCTCAATGGCTATAATTTTTTAATTTTTTTTTATGTTTTACTTTTTTTTTATTCTTTTATGACAAAATCCCTGCAAAAAAAGAGATAATCAACAGAATAGGAATGAAACTTCTGGTCAGAACGAAATTAATTCATGTACGTTTGGTAATCGAAGTACAGCTGACAAATCCTTTTCCGTTTTCTTGTACTTTTCTTTTCGATATTAAAACACGATAAACGAGACAAGATTTTTATAAAAAAGGAATATAGATTTTTTTTCCATATATACAAAAGAAAATTAAATATCAAAACCAATTTTTCTCGGAATCCAAACAAGGAAAACACGACACCGAAATCCAAGATTACCTCGATTTCTTATCCTCTTCCTCGGAAACAACGAGAAGCTTCGGTTCCAAGTCAGAGAACACGATTGCGAAAATTCAAAATCCAGGTAATCTCATCTGAGTTCTCGAAGATAAAATCACGCGAGAAATAATCAGCCTCACTGAGCTTGGGAAGCTGAAATGGAACAGATTTGATTCGATGAATCGGGAAATTTGTTGAACGTCGACGGTCGGGATTTTGGCCGGGAAACTTTTTTGAAAAATTTCCGGGAAAATTCACCGACCGGGCGGGAAAATGATAAGGACAGAGAGGGTAATAGAAAGAGAGAAGAGAGAAATTGAAACCCTAGAAATTGGGAGGACGATAACAAATAACCAATTAGAGCCGTGCACGTCAACTTGTTAATAAAAAATTAAAAAAAAATTAAGTTCTATTCTTGTCTAAATTTAGTGCCTTGTTGTTTTATTGTTGCTTTCTTTTTTCTCAATTAATTAATAATAATAACACCGATTTGTGACATAGTTGTACAACATTAATGTGTTTGTATATTGTTTTACAAAGATTTTATTTTTCTAATTTTAGTGCTTTGTTTTTTTATTGTTTTTTTCTTTCATTTAAGTCTAATTAAGAACATGTTGGACAACATTTATGCGTTTGGCGTATTTATTTTTATACATAGTAAGAAAAGGTAATAGCTCTTTTTGTTTTTCGTTTTGGTTTTGTTTTTTTGTTGTTTATTATAATTTATACTTCATGGCTGGCCTCGAAATATAGGGGACATGATCATGATGTCACTTTGTATGGTCCCTTATTAATATATTTAATTTAATCATTTTAGATTTTAATTAAGAGAGGCTTAAAAGATCATAAACGTGTGACGTGTAGAGGACGAATACTTGGAACTTGGAAGGTCAAATAAACCTTTTATATGAACATAGAATAAAGGTAAATTAGCTAAATAATCATATTTATAATGTTTCGTAAATCTTTTACTATGTATTTACATGTGTAAATTGACGTAAATATCCTTTTTTATTTCAATGAAAAGATAAAAAAAAAAAATGTCACGTCATCATTATAGTTAGTTATCTAAAATTTACGAAACGTTGATTATATAGCAATCTCAAACGCTTTAGAGGATAAAATACATTATTTGAATTTGATCTCTATTTTGTAACAAGAAGAAGTGGTTTTTCGTTTTCTACCTCGTATATACATATGAAAGTAACATGATTAACTAGTAAACACGGCTATTTAAGTTAATGACAAATGGTTGTAAGTTAAAATTGATTAACTGTTAGAATTTTTTGCTTATGAAAATAGTTATTTAAGCGCAGTGTATATAGATCGACAGAGTGTCTTATTTTATTTTGTTTGCAGTTATGTTATATATCAAGACTTGTCGTTTATCGACTGTCGTTTATTTTAGTTTTCAATTAAGTGGAGTAAACTTATGGTGTGTTTAGTTGGAGGTAATGCCCTATAATCACATTCTAAAGAATCTCATTAAAGTAGTCAGATTCACAGGAATGAAAGATTACAATGTTTGATTCAAAATTTTAATATTTTAAATAGATTCATGGGAATGTTGCATTAGTGTGTTTGATTTGACAAAGTAACGTAATGTCTAATGTGAAAAAGATATATACGCCCATATGATATTTATGCTTCGTTATTATAGTATATATCTTTTATACAAATTAAACATATAAATAATAAAGATCTTATAAAATAGACAAACGTAAAATAAAATAATCATTAGATTTCATAAAAGCATAAATAATGGTTCTTAAATAATAATAAAAAAACATAAGACAAATAACTTGAAAAAAATATTTAAATTCATAAGAAATATAAACTTTATCTAATTTTGACCGCCCGATTTTTTTTTCCAGTGACATCATAATAAATTTATACTTATACTTATCATCTAATGTATAAAAGTAGTCATGTCTTTCTGATTTTGACTAAGAAGATATCCGGCCTCTATTATTTGCTCTTCAGTCAAACCGTCAACCTTTTTAATCTCTTCGATAATGCTCATTCTCCTCTTATCTACAGCTGTTTGAGCGTTAAATTCACCTCGAAAGCTTTGGGTAATTTCTTTAAAACTCTCAGAAGAAGCAGCATACATATCTGAAATTTTGTTGATAATTTCAGACAATGATACAACTAATTCATCTCCACTTGCTAACTTTCGCCGCTTTCTTTTATTACCAGACTGTGATGAAATTGTTACTCTAGTTGTCGTATCAAGATCTTCATTCGGTGGTGTCAATTCATTGTCAATGATATAATCCTCCAAATTAGTCTGACATGTCTCTATTTCTCTATCAAGATCATCAATAATGGATCATGGTGACCTACATGCATTTCCACTAGCACGATCTTTTCCGAATACTATGGATAAGTCATCATAGTATGGAAATGGTTTTGCGAAGTAAATCCTTTTGCCGTCGGATGACTCTAAAATTACTTGGCATTAAAAATTGCATAAATTAATGACATGCTAACATAAAAAAAAAAGTTAATTAATACTAACCTTTACCCACAACTCGAACACCTCTTTTTTAGCCTCAATGCATTTGTCGATGTCATTCCAATCAAACCCACTAGCATTTGGCCCAAGCATTTCGGCAGTAGCGTGATAATGTTTTTTTCCACAATATTATTCGCGAATCAATGTAAGGGTTTCCTGTAATTCGACATCCTGGAATTTTTTCCTCCATTAGCTTTTCTAACTGTTGTAGATATCCAGATCTAAATGTGCCATTGTCAGCTTTCCATCTTCCACTATTTGTGATGTCTAATAGAGACTCAACCAATTTTCCATCTTCATTTGCATTCCACTGAAGCTTGGAAGAAGTTTCACCGGAATTCATTTGCCAAACTTTAAATTACTATCTCATCAGCTAATTGACACATAAAATATACATATTGTAGAACTTTATTTTTGGTACATGAAGGACAGTAAACACGTCTAAACGTTACATTCAACAAAGCATATTCTAATCCAAGTAGTTTAGACATGCTTTTGAAATCACACCAATAAATAATTTACAAGCTTTGGTCTTCCTATAATTATATACCAACAAGAATAGAAACAAAGTAAATATGAGCAGCACTACAACATGAAAATAGCATAGCGTTTCTTCAACAATAGAGCAACAACGACATAAGGATTTAAACTCAAGAGAGAATAAGCCATACTCTATTTATGATCTAGCCATAAGTCTGAGAATCCAATTTGGTTTTACTCATCACAAAAATACTAATAAAAAAATCTCTTTCAGACTTTTTGTCAAACACATAGTTGTCAATATTTAAGCTAGTACCATTTTTGTTTCTGACTTTTATTCTATCCCAAAAAAGCATTGATTCAATCAAACTGAGTGTACATGTGCTGATTCAATCAAACTGAGTGTACATGTACTGATTCAATCAAACAAATTCGCAAGGGAGCGAAAAAAAAAACCTACGAACCAGGTTATCGTGCTTGACGTAGGGAAAAAAAATTCTGCACAGACCAAGGATATCGTACAATCTTTCTATGTAATTGCAGAAGGGACCAACGAAAAAAAAATCTGCACTGACCTTGGGCTGAAATTTCGATGCCGACGAGGTTATAGTGCTTGATGTGGATTTTCACAATGAAGTATTGATCGACAATATTGTTGTTGAAGAACGTGTTACGTAAACCGCAGCCAAGAGACTAACGTGTTGGCTGCGTAGGTTTTTTTTATATATTATAAAAATGATGAAAACGTGAATTTAAACAGATCAAACATTAACACGTTAGTGGAATGTGAAAGCCACGTGATTGGTGGTATTAGGATTACCATGGTTTAAGGTAATTTCATTCCCTAAGTAATCACATTCCTGAGAATCTTTTTTAACATTAATGCACTCCACACAAGGTAATCTTAGGATTCCCAAACATGTGATTAACATTATCCCCAACCAAACGTAATCCACTCTACTTATTAATTCTTTTTGTTGTACGTTTACATTTATCAGCTTGAATTAATTCCTTTTTTACCCCCTGGACTCGTACCCCGATTACATTTCACCCATTGGACTCGGAAATGTTGCAAAACTAATCTCAGAACTTAGACACGTGTTACAACTTGCCACTTCCGTCAGTATTTGGACGTTAAGTTTAACTTTTTGATGACATGGCAATATTTTAAAGAGTATAATACTATTTTTTATTATTTTAAGTACTTTTAATATTTAAACAGATTAAATAATTAAATATTTTTTATTATCTCTCCTCTCTCTCTCTCTTTCTTTTCTTCTTCTATCTTCTTCTTCCTCTCCTGGTTCGGTTCTCCCCACGCGCACACCTGCGAGAAAACAAGAAGATTTAATTTCTACTTATTGTTTATGGTTTTATATAGATTTAATGTTGAGTAACCAGATATAGAAGCTATCAGTGAAATTAGACAAGGAAAAACATTATGGAGTCTGAGAGAAGTTCATAGACCGTTGAATCAATCAACCACCCAAAGTTTATATCTTTATGATTTGCGTTATTTTTTTATTTTTATTTTTTCAATTAGAAATCAGCACCAACGTTGAAGAGGGGACCCAGTTTCAACAAGTTTGTAAAGGCTTTTTTTCAAGAAGGTCGCGGTTGTGAAGAATCCGGGTCCCACGCAAGGCACTTCGCTTGCCAACGGAGCTACCCAAGACTCTCGTGCTGGCGTAGATGGTCAGACAGAGGGATACCCGTCAGTGGTACGTTTCGCGAAACTTGAAAAAAAATCATGTCTTTAATTTATGTCCCTCTTCAGTTTCCTTGTTTGATCTCTGAGCGTCTCTGGAGATGTAAAATTGCAGAGTCAAATGTTAAGTAGTCTTAAATAGCTCTGTCGGAGCTTTATTAGCTGACTCTAATGTGCTTTGTATAGCTAGGTTCTAGCTTTGCACTTCTGCCTTGTTATTATTGCTTGCCTGGATTTTCTTTTTTAGAGAGTATGTTTTGTCCTCTGTAAGTTTTGATGGGTCACATGTTTGAAAGCATCAAAGTAAACTTGTTGATTAGAATTATGGAAATCTGAATGACCAGTCCTTTTCTGTGAATGTATTTCTTTCAGGACGCTTAGTTTCTTCTGCATAAAGAAATTTAGTAGTAGTAACATATGATCTAACGAAGATTTCTTTTCGTTCTTTAGGAAGAGAAAAAAAAGAAAATCAACGAGTTGACCTCCGAGCTAGAGACTATAAATCAACGATGTGAAGTGTATCGAGCAAATTTGCTTGCTGTTCTGAGAGATATGGAAGAACAGAAGTTGAAGCTTGCTGTCAAGGTTCAAGAAAAGAAGAAGAAGAAGAAGAAATGAGAGAGAGATATAAATATTTAATTATTTAATCTGATAATAATATTTAAATATTAAAAGTATTTAAAATATTGCCACGTCATCAAAAAGTTAAACTTAACGTCCAAATACTGACGGAAGTGGCAAGTTGTAACACGTGTCTAAGTTCCGAGATTAGTTCTGCAACATTTCCGAGTCCAAGGGGTGAAATGTAATCGGGGTACGAGTCCAAGGGGTAAAAAAAGAATTAATTCTATTATTTATATAAGATTGCACACAACGTTTCAGGTAATGAGAAGTTTTACTATTTTCATTTTTAAATTATATTATTCTCGTCGTCTTTCTCTGTGCATCGTCTTCACTGGCTCAACTACATTCAAAATTATCGAATGTGAATCATTGATGAGTTGTAGACAAACACATGTTTAAAAGAAAAATAATTAACCGCTTTTAAACCAGTTAGACTCAAGTGGAAAATTAAATTAACCAGAAAAACAGTTGATTTTAAATGCTCAGTTAAACTTAACTTTTTATAATTTACTCAAATTGCTTGATTTATTTGACCGGTGTTAAATGAAATCCATTTTTTGATGGCTAAAAAAATCCCTCTGTAGTCATATCGTTTAGCATCACATTTGCACATTGGTCTCACAAATAAACGACACTTTATTTGTATTATTTAAATTGGTTTATTGAGTTGATGTGGGCAAGCTGTATATATTTATGATATTGCAATAGAAAATTGCAATAATACTTGTACACACATAATGAGCTGTTATATATATATATAAAAAAATAGTTCTAATAGAAAATTAATATCAATATGTTCTTAAGACGTCAAAGTGTAGCACGCTTGGTCAACGTAAATAAATAGAAACATACCTTCAACTTTTCGAGCAAAAAAAAAAAGAATATTCATTTACTATGTTTATGGAGGAACGTCTTCCCTGATTATTTTCTTTTATTTTTTAGTATCAATTGAGATTTGGATGGCATTACTATTAACATTTCAAACAAAAAAACAAAAACCATCTCAAGTTGTGGAAATTGTTATGATTTAAAAGTGTAGATACTAAATCAACTAGCGCAAGCGACTTGTACACATTTCTTTACATGAAAGCAAAAAATAAACAATAAACAAAGCCATTGCGTGAGAATTTTGGCCTGCAAAACTAGAATCCAAACTTCTTTATATCCATAGTATCCGAATAATACACAACTAGCTAGATATTGGCAATGAAGCCTTTGTTGACATACAATATACTTATAATTTACTACAAAATTATCAACCTTATCTCACCGTGTATATATATATATATATTCATTGTTCTCTTCCACAGTAGTACTACAGTTTACACACACTAAAATATCATATAATAAAAAAAAAATCAAATTTGTTACAATGTTGGATTGGGCTCCGGTCTTAATTGGGTGGTTGCTCTTCATTCTTCTCTCGCCGGGGCTTTTCTTCCAGCTTCCGGGCAACAATAGGGGCGTCGATTTCGGAGGCTTCAACACCAACGGCAAGGCTATTTTGGTCCACACAATTATTTTCTTCGTCGTGTTTACCATTTTTGTATTGGCGGTCGGAGTTCACATTTTTACCGGATGATCTTCTTCTTCTTCTCCTCCAAATATATTTGTCTTGCTTGTGTTGTTCTTTTTTGAAAGATATGGGGTTGACTATAATAAATTTGATTAGATATTTTTCAAGTGTTTTTATTTGACAATCAAGGTCCAATAGACATCTTTGAAGGTTTAAGAGAACTTATTTAATGTAATGTGTATATTCACGTGTTAAGTGCCATTGACCACGTTCATATACAGGGAATATGAAAACGACAACACAAAGAGAGAGAAAAAAAACTTCACATGAGCAACCAAATGTCAGCGAGAAGAGAGGAAAAACAATCAAAATGTTGAGATGGCCAGGGATCAATAGAGAAGCAAACGACAACATATACATAAAACGACAACATGAATTGCAATGAAAAGTTTCAGGAAACGGACACGACAACATTTACTTAGGCTCCAAAATAATCATTTTGATATTTTGTTTATCCTCTTAGCCTACAAAATAATCATATTGGGATTTTTTTATCAGTGTTTTCTCTTTTTCAAATTTCACATCGTTGAAAAAAAAATCACAACGCCGTTGTGCAACCGCAAAAAGCTAAACTAATCGAAACAAAACCAGTTCAATTTTTATTAAGGATATTAATTATATGTGATTTAAAAAAAAGGATAGTGAGCATACTACCCCAATCAACCCATCAATATTAGGAGAATAGTCTAAGTTTGAATAAATTAAGTGAATAACTCAATTAATATTTCATTACCTAAATTACCCTCATATATAAGAGCAAAACTCAATTTTCCCAAAACCTAAACCTAAACTCGTTCTCATCTTCGTCCATTTCACGCCACTGATCCACTTCACGCCGTCGATCGCCGCCGATCCATTTCACGCCGCCGCGTCGTCGCCAATCGGCGTCCATCCTCGTTGCTGATCCCTAACGTCGCCGGTGAGATCCGCCATAGACGCCGTCAAGATCCGTCATAGACGGCGTCGATTCCGTCGAGTTCCGGCGGCGGCGATGCTCGGAGAATCGACGGCTCAGATTGACTCAAAAATCGGCGAGGGGAGAGGAATCGGCGGCGGAGAGGAAATCGGCGACGATGGAGGGGATTGAGGAGAGACACTTTGCAAATTCCCGAATCAGTTAATTTAACTAACCTACTGGAGTGAGTTAGGTTTATTAATTAACTGATTCGTGAAGGATTTGAAACTCACAAAAAAAATACAAAAATCATAACTTAAGTCAATTGATATTCAAAGCATTCAATTAATTAACCTAATTCCGAATTCAATCATTTAGTAAATTAACTTTACTCACAAAAAAAATCAGAACCTAAACTAATATTCAACCAATAAGTTAATTAATTAATCTAACTCACTCCAGTAAGTTAATTAAATTAACCTATTCGCGAATTCACCAAGGACGTTATGGTCTGAGCCGAAAATATGGGCTATTTGCTTAATAAAATGAAACTTGGGCTATTTCCCCAATAAGAATGACAAACTTGGCTAGTTACAACAAATTTCACTTAAAAAACATAAATTTGTTTATTGCAAAAACCAATAACCTTGTAAATTTACGTGACTTAGATACAAGCAGATACCAGTAAATAGAAAGAAAAAAACTTATCAACTACATGTAATTTAAAACATAATTAGAATTTGAGAACAAATTCAGAGAATCACCAATCGGTATGAAAGCATCCGAGTCTCTAGCCCAATCCACTAAACGCTAACAAGAACGTAAACCCTTTTAATTTAAAACTTTCTGACCAAACCCTAAAATTTCAAAAGAAAAATCAACATGGCACCAAAAAAAAAAGGAAGAAGAAGAAAGAACAAACAACCCGAAATCGCATTCTAATATCATTAAATCCAAGCAACTATTTGAAGAAATTTGAGAATCCCTACCTACCTTTACACTCAAATTTAGACTTTGAAGAAAAATATTTAGAAATTATTCACCTCAATACAGAATGATGAACACGCGTCTTCATTGTGCAGCTCTTCGCGAGCAATGCATAATAAATATAAAAATTATGTATAGAGAGATGAATAAGAATAGCAACGGTAGATTTGAAAGCCGATTAGAAAAGCCAAGCACAAGAAACCCATTTTGTCACCTCACCAACCCCAATCCCGCCATATTCCCATTTGTTTGAAAACTCGGCCATCGCCTTAGCAACATTAAGGCTGTGACGTGGCTAAATGACCACATGAAACTAATTTATCTTGTTTTATGGTATTTAGGCTTATTTGTATTTTAAAAATAAAATCGCTAAATTATTTTCAGAAAGCTATTATTGGAATGTTAATTTGCTTAAGACGATATCACCTCAGTCTAATTTTTTTATTTATTGAAACATCGGTTAAAATACAATTAATAAGTTTCAAGTGACTAAATTAGTTATCATTCGTGTCGAAAATATTTGTTAGATATCACCATGAGTAAATTACACAAAATTAAGGAAATGATGTTAAAAATCATAAATAGATAAACAAATACAAAAGCTAGAATGCGAAAGTCGAAAGTGATTTAACTAATTTACATGAAAACAAGTAGTCAAGCCAGTATGTACATGAATAAGAAGAAAAGAAACATTATAACAAGTCAAGGCATACATTCTACAAAAAAAAAAAAAAAAGAAAAAAAAAAGAAGGTAGAACTCCCCAAACGACATGCAACTGAAAACGACATCAGAAAACAACATAGGGCCCACCAATCAACGAAATTTCAAACCCCACCCCTTTCCTTTAGCACAAACGTCCCGTTGCATTTAATGTCAATAGCGTGGCCGTGGGACCAAAACCCAAACCAATACTGACCGAAGGACCACAACAAATTTTTTTTTTTTTTTTTTGATCGAAAGGATCACAACAAATTACTTACCCGTTCAATGTACAAACAAACACAATCCCAAGAACATCACAACCGTCCAACGTGGAACCAAAACACCCTTGGCCATGGAATGCAATGCAACGCAAAGAAAGAGACATCACTTGTCACGAGATAAGCATCGTTTTGATAATTATTTGTCCACAATCACACACAAATGACATGACACATGTTGTTTTAGCCAAAGAAAACAAATAAAGAAAAACCACACTCAGTCACTCACTCTCTCTCTCTCTCTCCAATATTCCAATACGCCCCCATGCTTCATTAGCCCATACAGAGCTCCCGAAAGAATACATAAGGAAGGATCAATGGCGGATTGGGGACCGGTGATGATATCGGTGGTGCTGTTCGTGCTTATGAGCCCGGGACTGCTTTTTCAGATTCCGGGGAAAGGGAAAGTGGTGGAGTTCGGGAACATGCAGACTAGTGGCGCTTCCATATTTGTCCACGCCATCATCTTCTTCGCCCTCCTCGCCATCTTCCTCATCGCCATCGAGGTCCACATCTACACTGGTTAATATTATCAACCTAATCTATTGTCACATTATTAACCATAAATATATATCTATATATATACATTATATTTCTTCTTTTTTTTATATTAATAAAATTCATGTTCTATGTATAAAAAAAAACTTTGTATTAAAGAATATTGTGTTTGGTTGTTCCTTGAATCCTATTGTTGAAGGAATTTCTCTCTCTCTCTCTCTCTCTCTCTCTCTCTCTCTCTCAAGTTGTTTGGTAGTGCTGACAAGTTGGGTTTGTTTTCATTGGGCTAGTGTTCAAATTTGAGCCACAAATCAACGCATCTCTATTCCGTGAAACAAAAAAAATATATTCTATATGTTTTGTTTATTCAGCGGCCTCAGAAAAGTTTATCTCTCAACCCTGGCTTAGATTCCATCATAAAAAAAAAAACACACACACACACACACTGGCATAGTTTATCTCCGGCCATAAAAATGACGTCACTGATGAGCTCAATCACGTCATGCACCACTAACCACCACCCTTTCACACGGCGGCCTTCTCTCTCTCTCCCGTCGAGACTCCCTCTTTCTCTCTCAAATCCCAAACCACAAACCAATAACAACAATCTATCATTAAAGGAATCGTCTCTGGTTCGAGAAGTGACCAGACTCTGCAAACGAGGAAAACTCAGCGACGCCTTCGCTCTCCTCCGAGAAAACGACGTCGTTTCGGCCCAGACGACGAAAGACGCGATCGGGGTTCTGATACAGGCGTGTGGGAAATGGAGTGACATAGAGATGGGTCGGAAAGTCCACGAGATGGTCTGGTCGTTGACCGGCGAGGCTGGTCTCCGCGAAGACTTCATCCTCAACACCAGACTCGTCACAATGTACTCGCTCTGTGGGTCCCCCGTGGAATCTCGCTCTGTCTTTGAGGGGCTCCGGAGAAACAACCTCTTCATGTGGAATGCGCTTTTGAGCGCCTACACGAGGAACGATCTTCACGAAGACGCCATTCGAGTGTTCTTTGAGCTTTTGTCGGGAACGGAGTTTCGACCCGACTCGTTCACCCTCACTTCGGTGCTCAAGGCGTGTTCGTGTTTGAGTACTTCGGATGTGTGGTTCGGGAGGGCTGTTCATGGGATGGGTCTGAAGCTGGGCTTGGTGAGTGACGTGTTTGTCGGAAATGCTTTGGTTGGGATGTATGGGAAATGCGGATTTTTGGAGGACGCTATCCGGGTGTTTGATGCAATGCCGGAGAGAAATGTCGTTTCGTGGAACTCGATGCTTCGTGGGTTCTCCGATGCGGGTTCTTCTCGAGAGGGGTTTGGTTTAGTGAGGCGAGTTTTGGAGGAGGGTTTGTCGCCGGACAATGCCACGCTGGCGACTCTACTTCCAATTTGCGCCGCGGAAAGGAATATCGGGATGGGAAAGGTGATGCATGGCTTGGCGGTCAAGTTAGGGCTCAACGAGGACTTGATGGTTAATAATTCGTTGATGGACATGTACCTGAAATGTGGGTTATTCTCAGAAGGTAATGTTTTGTTTCGTATGAATGATAAAAAAAATGTGGTTGCGTGGAACACGATGATTGGAGGTCTCGCCAGGGACGGCCATGTTTATGAGGCCTTCGAAGCTCTACGGAGAATGCAGAGAGAAGATGAAGGTGTGAGGGTCGATGAAGTCACTATATTGAATTTGTTACAGTCTTTTTTAGACGCAAACGAGCTCTTGAGCTTGAAGGAGATGCACGGTTTTTCAATGAGACGCGGATTTCACAACAACGAACTCGTCGCGAATGGGTTTGCTTATGCTTATACGAAGTGTAAGTCATTGAATTACGCTCGGCGTGTCTTTTGCAACATGAAGAGGAAGATGATAAGCTCTTGGAATGCACTAATCAGCGGTTTCATCCAAAACGGCGATCCAAAAACAGCTTTGGAATTTTACTTTAGAATGAGAGATTTTGGATTTGATCCCGATGGTTTTAGTATCGGTAGCTTACTTTTGGCTTCTGCAAATCTAAAATCTCTAAGGTACGGGAATCAGATTCATGGATTCGCTCTGCGCAAAGGCTTCGAGAAAGACACATTTATAGTCACGTCTTTGATATCGATGTATATTCAGTGCAACAAAATTTCATTGGCTCGTGATTTATTTGATCACATGGAGAACAAGACTTTGGTGTGTTGGAATGCGATGCTCGCTGGCTATTCTCAGCTTCAACTCCCCAACGAAGCCCTTGTTTTGTTTCGCCAAATGCTTTCTACCCAACTCAACCCCCGCGAGATCGCTATAACTAGTGTGTTGGAGGCTTGTTCGCAATTGTCGGCGTTGCGTCCTGGGAAAGAGCTACATTGCTTCGCTCTGAAGACTAATTTCTTGGATGACACGTTTGTAGCTTGTTCCATCATGGACATGTACGCAAAAACCGGCTGCATGGAGCAAGCTCAGTCCCTCTTTGAGCAATTGAAGTATAAAGATGTTGCATCATGGAATGTTGTGATTTCGGGGTTTGGAATCTATGGGAATGGAAACAAAGCATTGAACCTCTTCAAAGAAATGCAAAAAATAGGATTAAATCCTGACAAGTTCACCTTCATCGGCGTCCTAACAGCATGTAGTCATGCTGGACTGGTTGCAGAAGGACTAAAATATTTCAACCAAATGAGAGATACATACACAATAGAGCCCAAATTGGAGCACTACGCATGTGTAGCAGATATGTTAGGCAGAGCCGGGAAGTTGGAGGAAGCATTGGAGTTGGTCGACAATATGCCTGACGAACCCGATACCAGAATATGGAGCTCGCTACTCAGTTGTTGCAAGATTCATGGAGATTGGAAAACGGGAGAGAAGATTGCCAGAAAGCTTCTAAAATCGGGACCCAAAAAGGCGGAGAATCATGTCTTGGTGTCGAATTTTTACGCGGCGTCGGGGAAATGGGAGAATGTGAAGAGAGTGAGGCGGAATATGAAGGAGACGGGGATGCAAAAGGAAATTGGGTGTAGTTGGATTGAGATCGGAGGGAAGGTTTATAGCTTTGTAGCCGGGGATAGCTCCGCGTCCGAATCCAAAGAGATGTGGAAGGAGCTAGAAAACAAGATAAGTAAGCTCGGATACAAACCGGATACGAATTGTGTTCTTCACAAACTTGAAGAGGAGGAAAAGATCGAGCGATTAAGAGGTCATAGCGAGAAGCTCGCAATATCTTTTGGATTATTAAACACGAAAAGAGGTTCAACGATAAGAATTTTTAAAAATCTTAGGATATGTTTAGACTGTCACGATGCTGCGAAGTTCGTATCAAAAGTCGTTAAGAGGGAGATCATAGTGAGAGACAACAAGCGTTTTCATCGATTTAAAGACGGACATTGTTCTTGTTCTGATTACTGGTAAATATAAATATTATTGAGATCAAATTTGAGAGTTCACGTGAATTCATGAGAATGGAATGGATTGGATTCCTAAACTATATCATTATTTTTATCTTGTTTGGTGGCTTCAATCTGGTGTGATAATCTCTATAGCACTACTTAATCAGTTGAATTATGGGCGAATTAGTAAAATAGTTTCCAAACAAACCATTAAAATATTAAACCAGAAGTCTTTTTTTTTTTTTTTTTTTTTTTTTTTTTTTCCAATATAGAAAATCCAAAATCATTTTTAAAAGTTAAAACCGTGATTGCGATAAGCACCAACAATGTGAATAAGTTGTTGACGCTCCGCATACGATTTTGCTTTGAGAACGAGCCACAAGAGTTCCCATAATGCGGTTGAGTTATCAATGAAATTCGAACAACAATTCTTTTTAGTGAAAATTCGAACAACTATTGGGTATCTATAAATTATAATCAAGAACAATTTATGCAAAATCAGCTCTACGTACCTGCTAGCATTTTAATTCTTCAATCTGCCTAAAAAAACACAAATATAAAAAATCAAACAATATGTTAAAAAGAGTTATAGGAATGTGATTACTACAACTGGGATAATCTTATTCTTAACGTCACAAAACATGTGACTTTCATATTATATTCTCGTATTATAATTCAGTTAATATATTATATTATGTATTTTTTACGCATTTATATTTCAAAAATTTGTTACGATTAGCTATTTTATTGGCTTTTTCAAAAAAATTATAGCTCAAATTTTCATTTTATTATATTGCGAGTTAGTTGATTATTCTTTTTAATAAAGTGAAACTTAAACTAATTTTTAGAATGATGATGGACTATTAAATTATTGACATAATTTGCCCTTTTATATTTTAATAAAAGTTATGAAGAAGAAAAAAAATTGGTCATCAATTATTTACCCGTTGTTTTATGAATAAATTGAGGATAACCGTCTTCGAGGTCACTTGATCTCGGTTAGGTTGGTCGCATTAGATATATTTATCAAATATTCAATGTTAATCTCGATTATTCTACTGTTACAAATTATGCATACAGGAAATTAGTAAAACAATTTCAGCGAAACTAAAATTTAAAACAAGATAAAATCAATAATGGAGATTAACCAACTAAGACTAGGTGGAGAAATCCTAAAACAACACTGCACACAATAAAGACCCTTTTAGTAAATATAAACATGAGCGTTGCTATTTGGCCCGATTCACGATTATGGACGATCCACTCACGTGTTGACACGTGGCAGTTCGTTGCCACGTGTCAACACGTGAGTGGATCGTCCATTAATCGTGAATCGGGCCAACAATCAATTCCCTATAAACATCGTACTAAGAATCTTCTTTTTGGGCCCAATATCCAAAGTGGAGCTCAAAAACGAACGTCAATATATGGGTTAGAGCTTTTTGGTTTATCAAAGTTAAATTTAAAAGTTTATCATAATGCAACTTTTAAATGGTTTGCAATAAAACATTTATTTAAAATTAATTGAAAGCTTATTGTTAACGCCATTTTTTTATCAACACTTAGAACCATCTGTAGTTCGATCTAGGGCCGGACCCTATAACCGCACATAGGTTGGATGTAGTGAAATATTCTCTTCTCGTCGTCTTTGCCTCGCCGTAAAGAGGTTTCCGGTTTCTCGTCACTTTGTGATTAGTTCGTTTTCGTGTTCGTCGAGTTCGTCGTGTTCTTCGGATTCTTCGCGATCTTCGAATTCACCGAGTTCTTTGTGCTCTTCGTGTTCGAGGAGTCCTTCGAGTCCGTCGTGTTCTTCGGATTCGTTGGGTTCTTCGCATTCTTCGTTTTCGTTGAGCCCTTCTAGTTTGTCGTGTTCTTCGGGTTCTTCGTGTCCTTCGTGTTGGTCGTGTTTTTCGCCTTAAAAGACAAGAAACGTGAACTAGAGGGATGCGGAGGGGTTTCCTCTGCAAGCGCTCCACGCTCCACATTAGTCGAGGTGGGGGGCTAACATATCCATATATTCATGAGTATATATTTTGTATATATGTATGTGTATTTTTGGTATCATGCACATGAAACATAAACACATACTTTAATGTTAATTTATATATTTATTATATATATCTACTATCCAAGTATATATATTATATACATATTTATGTTTATTTACATGCCTCTATATATAGATAGATATATATATATATATATATATATTTATGTACGTATATATGTTATATATGTATATGGCATTTGCATGCACGTGTATATTATACACGTATCTATGTTCATCTTCATGCCGATGGTCGTCCAAGGTGAGCCACGCCGAAGGTCTTGATGATACGCCAAAGACCTCATCACGTCGAAGGTTATAAAGTACACCGATCGTTCATGACCGATGGTTTTTGGAAGCTTGTGAAAGTATCATGCCGATGATTGTTTGCCTAGAGATAAAGCTTCACCGATAGTTGAAGCCTTGTCGAGCTCCGCCTCGCGTCGCCAATGGTCTGCACTTTGTCAAGCTCAGTCGATAGTTCCATTACGGATTTCGCTGATGCTTGCTCACATTGAGCCACGCTGATGGTTAGAGCTTCTTGGAGGTTCTTCATGTGATCTTCGCCGAAGGACAATCTTTATGGACTCACGACCAAGGTTCTTTTAGTGGTGTTTTTATTCCGCATATACCCACTTTAGTATTTGATTTTTTAAATACCCCTTCTGGTTATTGTAGCGACTCGAAATTTTAAGATTAATGTTGTAAATTAAGTTTCTAAAAAGAACGAAAAAAATGGAAATATATTTTTGCTTCGAGTTTAATGGACGATAAAATTATGTAATTACTTTTCTAAGAATTATTTCCATAATTTTGGGTTTGGAATAATAAGTTTTAATAGAAAAGGGTTTATTTGCAACAAATAAAAAGAAAAGAAGAGTTGGGTTGTGGAGCAATCGGAGGAAGGAAGGGAAATTTAAAGTGAATACTCTTGAGTATTGCCAAGGTTGTTAATTTTCAGATTTTATTATGGATAAATGAAATTAGACTAGTTCTGAAATGCGGGATTTAATTTTTAGTTGGATGTGTGTCTCTTTGGGTCCTATGGTTTTAAATCATACGTTTGAGTATGAGTATTGTGAATTACTCGTAGAGTTCTGATCAAAGTCGGTGTGATTTATCGAAATAGGACTCGAGGCTGAAAGCCATTTAGAGGGTTCACAGTGTAAATGAACGTCTGGATTCTCGGTGTTAGTGAACGTTTGGGTTCACGGAGTGAGTGAGCGTCTCATGGACGAGAAGTATAGACGCTTAATCTCGAGGTAGGTTAATATAACCATTCTCTCCTGATTTTATGGTTTGGCCTCAAGTATATATTATTTTCGAAATGAAAATGGCTGCGAACGTGCCACGAAACCTAAAATCGTTTTCAAAATGTGGCGGAATTTAAAATCGGGATATCCGATTATGAAATTGAGAGTATTTTTTATAGTATACATATATCCTGTATTTACGAAAGAAAAATTTTGTATATCCTGGATAAGCCGGACACACACACAAACACATATACGGTGCAGAGAGTGCACCTTGCTCTGATCAGATGACTGCCATGGGTTAAGTTGGCAGGGTGACTCAGGAAATAGTACACGTTGAGATGTATCTAGAGACACATTTAAATTTCTGTCATTTACATTCCTGCAATTTAAATTTCCGCAAGTTATACTTGTACGTGTATGGTGATTTACACGTGACAATAATATTATTATTATAAAGTAAAGTATTATTTTCGAAAATATTTTTACTCAAACCATTACTATAGCACCTATTGGGCCTCAGGCTCACCCCTATTTTTCTCAAAATTTTCATATAATTAGGAAACAAGAAGAAGGGTTAGGACGACCTCGGAGTTTAGCGTCGTCAAATATTTTGAAGTCTCGGTTTAGTTTATCTAGCAGGTCAATTAATAAGCTTTTGCTTGTAAAAATGTTGTTTTTTTATTATTTTTTTTATCGTTGGACTTGTAAAGTAAATAACTGAGTATGCACCGTGTATATTATCTACGTATGCATCTATATATATATATATTATATACACATATATATTATGCATACATGTACCTTTTTTATTATATATATATATATATATATATATATATATATATATATATATATATATATGCGGATAAATTTCATATATACCCATTTATGCCTATTCCATATTTCCATTGTTTGAGTTGTTTATCCCGCATATACCCATTTGTCGTTATTGTATGCATTTATGTATATTCTGCATACAATGTATATATGAAATTTATCCTTTTGTTTTGCGCGTCAAAGTTTTGGGATTTTGCTTCGGGGAAATGGCCGGATCTAGTAGTCATTTTATTGTTTTGGACCAAAATATTGAGTTCCTTGTTTTTAGACACTTTTAGTAGTGAATTTAGGAGAGATAAATAATTCATACCCAGTTTGCCCTTTAATTTTTATTTTTGTTCATTCAAACCTCAAACTCACCTATACCTTTCTCATTTCCTCTGCTGCAAAAGAATCGCAGAACTCACCAATGGCCTCCTCGTCTTATCACCTCGTTGAAGGTCGTTGAAGGTCCAGCTTGGACGCGCACCTTGACCACTCCGATCATCTTCTCCTTGCTTAGCTCTCTCGCGTGGATCGCTGCCAAGGAACGAGCCCAGGCGCGCGACCACCGAGTCTTCTCGAGCGCTCGACCGCCGTGAAGTGTGCGCCACCGTGAGCTAGGAGAAACGTCGGGAGGGAGAGAGAGCTTGTGGAGGAGGCCGGCTTTCAGGAACATAGAGAGGTGAGGAGATTTCTTCAGATTGGAATCCATGTTGATTAGGGTTAGGTTTTGATTTGGGGGTTTTGGTTGAGAACGTGTTTTGATGATTTTAGTTGAAGATTTGAATTGCTTTCGGTGATGATTCTTCTGGTTATGGGTTTGTTCTTGGTTTTGGACGAGTGTTGTTTTGGATTGGGTCTTGGCCGTGATCTTGGTTTGCTTGTTTTACATATATGTCTATATCTACAATTGCGATAATTATAGACATATATGTCTACAAATTTCTAATATGAGTATCGATAATTGTAGAGATATGTCTATAATTATACAAATCGTAGACATACATGTCTACAATTATAGAAATTATAGATAACATATCTTCCAACCCCGACGCGGCCGGAGATCTAGTTCAGGTATGTGTCGTTCTGGGTTTGTTGGTGCCATTACCCGCCGTCTCTGTGTTGTTTGTTGCTGGGTTTGTTTGTGTGTTGTTCTTCGTGTTTTTGGACATTTGAGTTTTTTTTCGCGTTCTTGAATTGTAGATATACATGTCTACAATCTCTGAAATTGTAGACTGTCCCCGTCATACGTCGTTATTGTAATTGTAGATATACATGTCTACAAATAGTCTCATTGTAGACATTTAATTTTTTTCATACACGATAATAACAATCAGATATGCGTTTTTACTATGCAGGAGTGTCAGTTATAACAATTGTAGATATTATAAGTCTACAGTTACTACAACTCTAGACGTCGATATCTACAATTGTTGTTAACTGTAGACTTATAAGTCTACAATTTATGACAATTTTTATTACAATTATACATATCAATCTAAAGTTATTCTGATTTTTGAATTTTCTTATTCAGGTATGAGAGTGAACATATTTGTTGTATAAATGAGAGACAAGCCTCCGACATACAGATCACGTGCCGTCGGTAGACCGAAGAAGAGACGGATACATTCTCAAGGGGAAGAGCCTATTCTTAGAAAGTGTTCGCAATGTGGAGAAGTTGGTCACAACCGGACTACATGCAACAATCCAGTTCTTTTGTCCGAGAGGAATGGATGAATTATTATAGTTGTATGTGTTTTTGGAACTAATTTCAGTTATTATAGTTTAATGACTAATTATATGTCTTTTTGAAACTTGGAGTATATTTCAATAATGGATGAATGACTAATTATATGTTACAATTTCAGTAATTTATGTCTTTTTTACGTCCTTAATTCCTAAACATAAATGACAATAGTTCAAATTGTAGACATTGATGTCTACAATTTTAGTGATTGTAGATATTGATGACTACAATTGTGGTGATTGTAGATATCTACTGTTTACAATCGGTCCACAACTATAGACACAGACCATACAAAAATATATAGCAGTTTTAGGTTCGTTAACACGTCCAGAAGCGTTAACACTTCCCGAGACTCTACACGTCCTGAAGCGTCGAGAAACTAAAACCTGAAGTTGAAATCTCATTAGTCAATGATTCGGGAGAAGCTGATGAGCTGAAGGTTCGTTATCGGGATTCACTGCGATTCGGTTCAGGGGTTCGAGAATTTAACGAGTCTAAAATAAATTAAACAAAAAATTGGCTACGTAAGCCACCTAAACTATAGGAATTGTAAATTAGCCAACCTTTGGTAAATACTTTGTAAATAGCCAACTTGCATACGTGGCAGTCTGTTAACTACTTTTTTTACATGTTTGGCTGGATTAAATAAGTATTTTATTAATCTGTTAATAAGTTAATTTGGTTATTTACAAGAAATTAACGAAAGATGGGCTATATCACAATTCACTATAACTGTGTGGCTATATAACTTAATAACCCTAAATTAAATGAATAATCCGAAAAATCATTCAAACCGAGAATTATGAATTAATTAACCAGAATTTAAATTCTCAAACATTCTTAAATAAATAATTAATAATCCCTGAATACAATCTCAAATCTAAAAATTAAAAGTCGAGTCTAACGCTATAAAGCGATAAATGACTCACGAGTGAGATCGAGCTTTAAAATCTTTTTCTGAATTCACTACTCTTCGGCTTCGAGCTCAGTTTTCGCCGATTTTCGCTCGCTTTGACTTGATCTGCAACAGAGCTGTGAAATTCAGGAATGAACATCGAGTCAATTTCTAAATTACTTAACTCGTCATGAAAAACCACATTTCAATCTCAGAATTAACTAACAGAAACCCGAGCCCGAAAGAAATATCAAATCTCAAATAAAATCTCGATTAAAATCTCAACTCCCAAATCCATTTTCCAAATCAATCATCAAATCAAACTGAGCGATTCATCAACTAAAACACAAAGAACTCCCGAGGCTCAGATTTTCTATCACAAGACACTAAACAACAACAACAACAACACATTTAAGAACTCCCAGCCAAAAGAACCACACGGCCAAAACGTAAAACACGGCCAAAAACAAGCAAACCAAGCTCACGGCCAAGACCCAATCCAAAACAACACTCGTCCAAAACCAAGAACAAACCCATAACCAGAAGAATCATCACCGAAAGCAATTCAAATCTTCAACTAAAATCATCAAAACACGTTCACAACCAAAACCCCCAAATCAAAACCTAACCCTAATCAACATGGATTCCAATCTGAAGAAATCTCATCACCTCTCTATGTTCCTGAAATCCGGCCTCCTCCATAAGCTCTCTCTCCCTCCCGGCGTTTCTCCTAGCTTGCGGCGGCGCACACTTCACGGCGGTCGAGCGCTCGAGGAGACTCGGTGGTCGCGCGCCTGGGCTCGTTCCTTGGCAGCGATCCACGCGAGAGAGCTAAGCAAGGAGAAGATGATCGGAGTGGTCGAAGATGATCGGAGTGGTCGGAGCTAAGCAAGCTGGGCCTCGGCGGCAGCGGCGTTCTCCCTTCTCTCGGCCGGCGCGCGCGCGGTGGAGGATCGGTGGCTGTGAGTCGCGCGATGGAGGAGACTCGGTGGTGGCGCACGGGAATAGGAAAGGAAGAAGGAAGGCGAGGAAAGGTGGCGGTGATGATTTTGGGTGGCCGGCCGGGAAGAGAGCTTGGATGATGTGGTCTGGAATTTTTTTTTCCTTGCTCTGTTTGCTCTCTAATGTCGCGCGGGTGAGGAGAGAAGAAGAAGAAGATAACGTGAAGAATGAAGAAGAAGGGCAAATATGTACTTGCTCACTTAAGCAACTACTAAAAGTGTCCAAAACAAGAAACTCTATATTTTGGTCCAAATCATTGAATTGAGTAGTAGATCCGGTCATTTCCCTTTTGCTTCGAGGGACGTCATTTTTGGGTGTCGTTTTTACATTATTAGGCATAACACCTGTTTCAACTAGATAACTTAAATTAATTGAAGAAATAAAATAAATACATATTTAATAATATTATTATAAATTAAAAAAATATATTAGGATTGAAAATATATTTTTCCCGATTTGACAACATTAACCCACAACCAAATTTGTTGACAAATAATCAATTAGATTAATATTTTCTTAATCTTTAGAGCTAATTTCAGTCCCGAAATTCGGGACCAAAATGGAACAAGATTGAGGATTTATGATAAAATTTAAGGTCTAAGTTTTATAATATTTAGAATAAATGACACTGTTGTCTGCTGTATTATGGCAGTTGTCTCACTTCGGTCCCTGAATTCTCAAATCTTTGTTATTAGTAATTGTCCGTCTAATTTTTGGTTAAAAATTCGCTAAATAGGCATGTACTGATCACCTGATAACTAAAAAGAAGGAATTTATGAAAATGACCTTATTTTCTATTAAAACAGATTTTAATTAAAAAAAAATAACTCCACTGATAATCATTTCAAAAATATGAGAAGCAAACAATAAAATGGATAAAAAATAGAGACTGTACAGTTTATTGAAGAGATAACGGGAAAGCTTCGGTTTTGAGATTATTTAGCTCCTACGAATACAATAATGACAACCAAATCCGAGATTTTCAAGAACTGAATCGAGAACGAAGAAAATTGGGAAAAGTTTCAGAGAGAATTTTGAATTGCTGAAAAATTGAATTGATTGAATTGATCTGAAAAACATAAGCGTACAAACATATATAGGAACAAAACAACGTTCCACGAGAAAAGACTAAAGTGCCCCTCACTTACAACAAATAAGAAAGGGCAAATAGTAAACTGATAAAACCAAAAAGAAACTTATAAAACGCTATTGAGCGAACTGAGGAGTTGAGCGAGCTGCCGAACTGAGGAGTTGAGCGAGCTGTGAACTGAGGAGTTGAGCGAGCTGCCGAACTGAGGAGTTGAGCGAGCTGAATTCTAATACTCCCCCTCAAGCTGGACGAAAAATGTCTTTGAGGCCAAGCTTGGACAAAATAGAACGCAGTGCTGGGGCAGATAAAGGCTTCGTGAACGCATCTGCAAGCTGATGTTGAGAACGAATCGGCAACAACTTCACATATCCACGTTGCACATGATCACGCACAAAGTAGAGATCGATCTCTATATGTTTTGTGCGTTCATGGAACACTGGATTAGTGGAAATGTAAACCGCTGCTTGGTTATCACAATACAGTACTGTGGGACTTCCTTGCGTTACTTGGAAATCATGCAACAACTGCTGTAACCAGAGTATTTCACTGGTAGCAAAGGCCAGTGCCCTGTATTCAGCTTCTGCAGATGACCTGGCCACGGTGCTCTGCTTCTTCGACTTCCATGCCACTAAACTGTCTCCAATGAACACGCAAATTCCGGTAATGGACCTCCGTGTGTCTGTGCAGGTTCCCCAGTCTGCATCAGTGAAACCCTTCAGCTGTGTTGATGAGGAAGAAGAGAAGAACAGCCCTTGTCCAGGTGAGCCTTTGATATATCTCAGGAGTCTATGTGCAACCTGCAAGTGAATGTCTCGTGGGGCCTGTAAAAACTGACTTAATGATTTCACAGCATATGATATATCTGGACGAGTATAGTTAGATATAATAAACGACCAATTAAACTCCTAAAGTGAGTAACATCATTTAATAGAACACCATCTTTGGAGTTTAAACCCGCATGTGGACTCATAGGTGAAGCAACAGGTTTAGAATCTAGGAACCCATACTCTTAAAGGATTTGTAAGGCATATTGCCTTTGATTCACCACAATCCCAACAGATGATCTGGCTATCTCCATGTTGGAATCGATCTAGGGTTTAAGAAAATAATTAACACTTCGGTAAGCGGCGGAATTTTAAAAATTTTCTTTTACAAGTAAAAACGGTTTTTTTTACTAACCTAGACAAAAGAGCAAGTACATGTAATTAAAAACTATTATAAGCTAAGAAGTTTACTAACCTTTCTTGAAGCTTGATCTTTGAGAAACTCTTAGAAAGTTGCAACGCTCGTCTCCCCTCGCAGCACGTCTCTCTTCCTTTCCTCGGCACCTCGAGCAACCACGAAAGTTTCTATCACTAAATCACTCGAAAGAAAAGGAATTAGTGTGTGTGCACTTTTAAACACTACGACTTAAGAACGAGTCTTGAAGTCGCAGAGCTAAACTCTAGGTCAAATGAGGACCTAGGTGCCAAGACAAAAATCGAAAATAAACGAGAGAGAGAGAGAGAGAGAGAGAGAGAGAGAGAGAGAGAGAGAGAGAGAGAGGAGTTCGGCCAAAGTTCTAGAGAGAGAGTCTCTCAAATCTCTTAAACTTGGATGAATGAAATGTGAGGAAATGAGGCTCCTATTTATAGGAGAGGTCTCACCTTCAATAAGGTAGTTTCCTCTTCTATAGAATATCACATATTCATGAGCCAATTTCCTCTTTTTCCCTTTGAGATACTCGGCCAAGGATGCCTTCTAGAAGGCTTGGATTTGTTTCCATTTTTGTTCCTTGCCTTCCTTTTTCTCAACTTGGCCGATTCCCTACAAGCATGTGTGGGAAATTTGTTTCCTCTTTTTCTTTTGGCAAGTATCTAAATACATTTATGCACAAAATAAACTCTCCTATTTCTCTATAGGGTAGGCGCCCAACATGTCTCTAGAAGGAGCTTCTAGAAGCTTCTTCATTTATTCATGAGAACATGAAAAATGCCCATTAAGAATTTTCAATAAAACTCTTATGAAATGAAATTAATTCACGAGGCCCAATGATCAAGTCATGGCCGAGTGACATTAAGTCATCAAATGAACTTGTCAAAAAATTTATTGACATTCATTTCATCCTTTGTCTCAAAAGACAAAAATACCCTTTTGACTATTTTCGTTCTCGTTTTGACTTAGCTTCCAGTTTAACTATTCCTATCGATGTGATTTGTGACAGTGACCTCATGGACCCAAATGAACAAAGCTTGAGCTAAACACTTGGACTTAAAAGTTCACAAACCTTTTCCAAGTTTAGCTTAATGCCAACTGACTCCACTAAAGAGCTGACACTGAAAATCTCTCGGTTCAAATGAATTTATTTTCTACTCAAGAATTCGACCTAATTATGATGAGCGGATCCACTGAATATTATCTATGTTTACCCTTCATGAATGTCATCAGCTAGTCGGGATTTACTAAAGTACCATTTTACCCTTCTAGCTGTTATTTCCTCAACTCCTTTGTCGCTTGTGAATAAGTTAGAAACAATGTATTGACGAGGAGCTAACAAGTCACATTGTTTCATCCAAAAGAGTCAGGACTCAATTTGGACACTGGCCAGTTCATTTATTCACACTCCAAGGAACAAAGCATGAGGTGACATGCATTGCATTTCAGCAATCTTGTACATGAATTCCATATCTATGAGAACTTCACAAAGTTACTCATGACATACTCACAACTTAGTACTTCACCAATAGGCCCTGTTCGGAATCACATAGTGAGTCCGAACTCTGACTTTCTCAAATGAGAATACTAAGGTGTGAAATGACATGTCTCATTTCAGGATTAAGGTAAGCATGATGCAATTCATACATAGTGACTTCGAGACATAAGAGGTTAAATGATTTGTTCTTATCTTGTCTCTAGAAGTGCACTGGTCAATTCAGTACCTTCGGAAGATACCTAGAAGAACTATAGAGTCTCCAACTCTCAATGCCTCATAACCAGACATCATAGATTCTTCTAACAATCGTACTGAGGTCAATAGTCCTTTGACCCTAAGATTGCGAACATATCGTTTTAAGCAAACTACGAAGAGTTTGTTCATGCAAATCTATATTTGTCTCTTCGTAAGTTGTTAAGTTTGTTTATGGACTAAAAGACTAAGGTTTTATCATAAAGCTTCAAACAAAGAAAGAATGAATGAACGTTTTAACTTTATTAATGAATGAATAGGCAATTACAAGCAAGAGTCTTCATGAGACTTTATTACATCAAATGTACAAAATAAAGATTACAACTCTTCTTGTGGGCACCATTGACAACACTCCAGCCCAAGGAAAAACTTTAAGGGCCCTAAGTCCTTAAGCTTGAATTTGGACTGTAGATAGGTCTTTACTGAGTCTATCACCTTCTGGTTAGGACCTGAAACAATGATGTCATCTACATAAAGAAGTATGAGAACAAAATCATTCCCAGAACCA